>NC_056725.1:68966875-68976875 GCF_019279795.1 Protopterus annectens
CCTGACGTATAAAGCCATGTTCAACCCGGAATTAATGGACATGCTGCACCTCATAAAATCCAAATCCCATCGAGCTACGCGCTCGAGAGACTTGAACCTCAGCACTGAAATAAATAGGACATGCTAGAGGGACAGATTCATAACCCAGAGTCTCCCTTCACTCTGGAATAAAATCCCAGTCCAGGTTAGGCAGAGTCCCTCATTTCCTCTCTTCAAGAGGAATCTTGATGAGTGGATGGGAGATCATGGGTTTACCCTGGGTATCACTTCTGTGTCACTGTTGGACAGAGGCGCACAGTATACTAACCTCGAAAAAGGGCATAACAAAATTAATTTAAAATGGGTTGCGAAAGCCAAACACACTCTGGCTAGGCTTATAAATGCCCTAGGGCAGATAACCTAGTAGGAACCTATGAACCTAAATAATCAAAACTTAAAAACAACTACTATGTAATGATGAGAAAGTAATGCAGAACAAACATCAAAGGTTGGGGATATACTCTTGTAGGCACTGTTCTGTAAGTGAGCAAGGAACAGGTTTTTGGACATCCTACCTTTAGATTTTGTTTTTCGACCTAGATTGTATGCTGACTGCACTATGCATTTTGGTATATTTGGCTGCATGTAACTCTTGCCCATGTTTTTACGTGGGCAAAACTATCCAAAAATTGAGAGAATACTTAAACATCTCTCCGATATAAGGAAGGGAGATATTAAAAATGCACTAGCCAAACATCAGCTAGAGTTTCCTAAACGCCAATTTACATTTAGGGTATTAGTGTATACATAACTTTGAGAGTAGGTGATGTGAACAACTACTTGGAACAGAATGAGTTAAAATGGATTCTAAGGATGCAAGCACACAAATTTCCTGGCCTTAACGATTGTTAGTATTAAACCCGCCCTTAAGGGGCGGAAGTTAAAGAATCACTAGCTCAAATGATTTGAGATGTAATATTCTCTTACTAATTATGTCATTTTGGCTCCAATTCTTAGCATTGTGATTGGTCAGTTTGTATTATAAATATAGTATACACTGTTTTGTTGAATATGAGGATCTGAGGAAGAATTTGTTTTATGGGAAAGTGCTTGTCCTAGACGTTTTCGAAGTAATGTTTTTATTAAAGTGGAGTAAATTTAGCCGTGGTTATCCAGCTGTTTTTTTTTTTTTTTATGAAGATTTACTTTCTCTATCTGGATATTCAGTCTGCACTGTTGATTTGTTTGTTTTCTTTTAGCTAATCTCAGCTAGAGTGGCCAAGCCAAGACCTTCTAGCACCTTCTCTGTCTAACCAGTGTTGTGTCCCTGCCCAAGTAGCTGACACACACGCACTCTCTGAGGTTTGATTTACAGACACACATACCTGGGAAAGGCTGGCACAGGTTTACTAGCTATGCCCTTTTTTGCCCAGGCTATAAGATAGTTATCACTGCCACCACCTAACTCCTTATCAGCTACTTTAAGGCCTAACAAAGGGTGTCCAATCTTACTGTGTAATATTAATATTTACACAAATGGTACTTTGACTAAGAGGCTATTAGGACTGCCCCACAGTGTCACCAAATATGCAAGTACTCTCTAAACTTGTCTCACAAAGATCAACCACAATGAAATGTTAAAAGTATATTTCATCATCATCTTCTTCTTTCGGCTGTTCCCGTTGGGGGTTGCCAGAGCGGATCATCTATTTCCATTTCTTCCTGTCCTCTGTATAATTATGAAAAGTTCTCCGCATCAGTAATTTTTGGCAGAGGTTTTACGCCGGATGCCCTTCCTGACGCAACCCTCCCCATTTATCCAGGCTTGGGATCGGCACAAAGAAATGCACTGGCTTGTGCATCCCCAGTGGCTGGGTTGTTAAAGTATATTTAATAATAATAAAAGAACAATAAAATATTCAGTATATATTCACAGTGACATCAGAGTTCAAAACCACAGGAAGTATTTAAAACCTTGTAGAACAGTCTCCAAGAAAAATGCCTAAACTATGCTTGACTATATTCCTGACTGAATCTAAGAATTGCTATACCCACGGTAACTTGAGATCCAGGCATATGTGTGGTGATCAGGTCCAAGACCGAATACAGAATGTTGTATCTCTAAGAGACCTCTCAAATTAATATCGTAAGTATTAACCCCCCAGTGCTGGAAGCTAGCAATATTTAGCATCTACCTGTGAAAAGAGACTTCAGGTCTCTGGCAGATGCTCGAAGTCCTAAAACAATTGTAGTAATTCGTTCACTCCGAATACGATACTGAAAGCTTCTCAGCACAGACACTGTGTCTGTAGCTGCCATAAAATAATTTAAGGTCAGTTATTTTTCTGAAGTTTTGCTGCACTGAAGTATGTATTCCAGTTTTCATTGATAAAATATATACATTTAAACAGTAACAATAGGAAATGTACATTTTTTGCCTCTCCCAGTAGGGCACATCATGCTTACATTTTAAGCCCAAGTACTTTTCTTTTCAACACACATCTGTACAAACCTAGTTTGATGTACACATGACATACAGCTCCAATACAGTTGTAACACAAGCATCTTGTATAGATCACATTGATGTTCACAGTAACTCCTTTTGTCACACATGCTAATATGCAATCGGTTATTTCTACCAACATTCTAAGCTTATAAGAGCAGTGTTGAAAAGTTTTCCCTGTTTTTGGACACCCCCTCCACCCAATTTATTTTTTGGCTTTCTCCAGAATATATGTACTAAGGTTGAGTGGTATGGACTGCTGCACTGATATGATCAAAGACCAACATCATTAGTTATGCATATGTTGCATAGATGTTCCTGATGTATGCTAGAATTGTAGTTAGAATTTTCTGAATTGCGAACAGTCTTCCCGAATAGACCCTATACTCTCCTTTCCATAAAGTGAATGTTCTGTCAAGCTACTTAAGTGTTGAGGGTGGGAGTTAACCATCCGTTTAGTTTTGTGAAGGTTGCTAATAATCTGTAAACTTCAACTGTGGTAACTATAACATTTTCCATTTTCTTTTACAATAAACTCTAACTGGCACCCATGGGGATTGGCCGATGCCGGATAACTGTAGTTTCTGGTTGCTTGAGAGTTACTATTAAAAATTGGCCTGGCTAATACTGTAAGCTATAGTGTTTGTTTGGTTTAATTTGTTCTCAGGTTGGAGAGAGAGGGGGGGAATTTATTCATATCTTCCTTTTTAAAACTCTAAAAATGTAAGGTATGTTTCTGTATGGGGAAACAGTGCAACCCATGAAAATTGTACTGTATTTTTTTGCTGGTTGCTTGAGTTCTGGTTAAAACTACTCTTGAAAGAGTGAAAAATAATGTGAACATCAGACTAGGTACATGTCAAAACAAATGTCCCCCCAAAATTTTTACCTAAAAGGAGTATAAGTTTTTATAATCTGGGGCAAGCACTGCACTGCATTTCCCATCCTGAAATATGAAGTCTATATAATAGTAGTCATCCCACTGGAAACTGAGTGTATAGCATGATAATGTGTTTCAGTAAAGTATCTATAAAACCTGCTTCTTTTACCTGTGTGTAAAAGTCCAGACAGTTCTTGGGGGAGGGGCTCTTGAAACATAATGACTCAAATACTTGGCTATATAGCCAGGAATTTTGAAATGTACAGCAGCTTCCAGAGAGCACCCCCAATAATACCTCTCAACTGTACAGATTTTCACAAAATGTCCAGAATGTTGCTTATTTTTGCTCCGTTTTTCATAAAATTGTGACTTTCAGGCAAATTAGTAACAATTAATTAAATACTGAAGTTTGAAAATAATAGACATTTGAGTTAGACTTTATACTCTTCAGAAAATTTATGCTAATGTCCAACCTTTTATTCTGTCAACTTTCTAAGTTTGTAAGAGCAATATTTAAAACTTATCCCTATTTCTGGGTCTTTATCCTAGTTTTATTTATGGCTTTGTCCAGATTTCTTGCTTTAAGAGGTTGAGAGAGATTCACCCCCAATGCGCACACACTGAGTGATGGCTATTACTCTAAAATATATAGATGCATATATTATTTTGAAAGTGTTGTGTGTGTGTGTGTGTGTGTGTGTGTGTGTGTGTGTGTGTGTGTGTTTCTTTCATCATACTTGCACTTTTTCAAGTAAGTCCTGGAAGCAGTTGAAGGGATTTGCTCGGATAGTTATGTTTTTACATATAGTAAATTTTAAAAAGTGTCTTTTTAACAAGACAAGTAAGGGGTGCTAAAACCTCCCTGAAGTGAGCATAGACACATTATTAGTTTTTAAGTACATTGCTCAAAGCATATTAACTCTTATATATTTGAAGTAGGTAGATTAGTAGTGTGCGATGAGTTGGAAGCTGCAGTACACTAATTACAGCTGTTTTACAAGTGGCTACATTTTCAACATATTGCCTCTAGTTAAACTAGTTACTGCTTTGGTTTGTCAGTGGTAGATAACTAATCTTTGACAAGGTCAATAATTTTTCTTGTAAATTAGTTTAATCAATCCCAAAAAAGCAGATTTTTTTGAGAAGGTATAAAAAAAAAAAAGGACCCAGAAGAATTCCAAAGCATTAATCTTTTTGACTTCTCAGAAGTGATGGATACCATTCAAGCAGATTAAATTTCTTGGAAGACATTCCATCAGGGACTCTACCTGACTTATCAGTGATGGTTGACCCTCTTCTTGTCTGGGTAAACAAAAGTTCTATAGCTGATTTTGAAGTAAGAGAAACATCAGTAGAGACACGGTCACTAACTTAATGTAAGTGGTATCCGCTAAAAACCTTCCCAGTAGGTGATTCAGTCAACTGCCTTAATCACACATTCCCAACTATACTTTATTCTACTGCTCCCATCCATGGAAAAAAGTAACCACCATGTTCTCTTGTATATCAAGAAGATTAAACAGTTAATGTTTTAATATGGATTAGGCCTGGAAATGTTGGAAAGCATCCCTAACTCAAGTTGGAGAGATTTACAACACACTTGGCATATTAAAACTATAACTTCCTTCATTTGTTGTATAACAAAATATTAAATAATACTGGTTGTGTATAAATAAACTTCTCAAACCAGGAAAAATAACTAATCTAATTCACTCCCCCATGAATCTGATAATAACCAAACCTTCCACACAAATTTGTATCTTTCAATTTACAGCTCATTAATGTAGCTCCCAGTCCTTTAACCACCTTATGTTTTTATTTTAGCACTCAAACAGGTCACCTTCCTGTACCTATATGCCTTCCTGTACCTATATGCTATGCTGTGCAACATATAGTTTAAATCGGCACAAGAATTCCAATCCTGTCTTCAATTCTACAGGGGTTGTACCTTGAATAAACAATTCTGGATTAATTTTTTGGAGCAGGCAGGGATGTAGCCATTTGTGGCTTCCATTTTGATTATCCACTCGTACTTCATTTAATCATATTGGTGGCTAAAACTTTTGCATGACATTGGTGAGACCCCCCCCCCCCCAAATTGCAGAGTGCTAGCAAATTCTTTACTCTGTATAGTAAACAGAACCTTCAGATGGTCATCGTATTTGGATTTTCTCGGGCTGGAGAGATGTTCATCACCCAAAGGTATCAATATTAATTTTGCAGCATCCATATAGTCTGCTTACATCCCATATTGGATGTATGTGGCTTCTCAGATAAATTCTTGTATATATGACTTGTTCTACTTTCTGTTTTTAGATGCTGTTTCGTATATTGTTTCTTTGTCACACATCTTTAATGATTTCTGTGTGTTCAGTTGCTGACTCAAGTTGATAAACAATGTTATGTTTTATATAGAATAAAAAAATCAGTAATGTGGTCTTCAGTCATTTATGTTTCTAATATAATTCATAGTAAAATCAACTTCTTCAGAGTGTCAGACTGGAGTTATGTTAGAAAAATTTAATTATTTTCTTATCAAAACCTTTTAAAGCTGAAAAAAGCTTCTATGGTACCAGACCATCTTATTTCTGAATATTTTCAAACAACCCCAAGCGCCATAGTCTTCCAAGGTACAATCCTTTTAAATGGATGCATCAACAAACTGTATGTTCCAAACTTGTGGAAAAGGTCTTGCATAATACCAGTTTACAAGAGATTGGCTTAAAATAAACTTTCTAATTGTAGATCTATAGCCATCCTATCACCCGTTTCCAAAATACTTGTATATACAACAGCTATTACTACATTCAACTACAAACAACTTGTCTACACAATATGGATTATGTCAGGAAATAGTATTGAAACTACCCTGATATCATTTTTAAAGACCAGCAGTCAAAGTAAAAATAAAGGCCTTTTACCCTGGCTATGTTCTCGGACCTCTCCTAGGCTTTTGATACGGTCTCCAATACACTTTTCCTCCAACTGTCTAATATAGACATTAACAATGAGACGCACTAACCTGGTTTAAAAGCTACCTTTGTAATCCTTCTGAAACAGTCAGATGACCACATACACCCCCAACTTTCTTCCCATCCACATAGGTGTCTTGTGTGCATGAATGCTTCTACCTTCTCCAGAATAAAATAAGTAATAGAAGCAAAAATGTACTCTGGCATGTGATAACTGTGTTGTCTATAAACATTGCAGTAGTAAACCTTCTCTCTGCAAAAAACTGTAAATTAACAAGAGAGTATAAAACTCTTGTGTTCTGGTTTGCTGTTCCTTTCAAAATTGAAAGCAGCTAAAATTTTCAGGAAACAAAACCACTGAAAGTTACAAATTGTATTAAATGTCAGGTTTCATCTTCTGTATTCATTGATTTTGTATATGGGTTAGACTTTTATATATGCAAAAAGTACTGGTTGTCCCTACCTACCCACCCAAAGAACATGCATGGGGTCTTGCTATGCTATCTAGTTAAGGATATCCATTTTGTTGTTGCTTCACTTGTTTTGCTGCTGGCTTTAGAGTACCTTGTACTTCATAAACTATACCAGAAAGTTCATTTCCTTGTTGATTATTACTCCTTGTAAGGTTAACAGACAAAATCAAGATTTTGTGTTATGTTGTCTGGAAGAAAGTGTTTGTGGTAGTACAGGAAACAAGGTTATCGCATAGTCCAGTACTGGTATGAAGCAAGTTTTCTGTTGGAATGTGAGAACAGCTGTATGATTGACAGCATAGTGCAAGTGCTGTTTGTGGGTGCATTTGCTTTGAGATTCATGACTGGTTTCATAAATGAACTTTATGAAAGTGTTTGGACTTTTTTTAGACATTATTAGGAAAACAGCATTGGCATTTAATATTTTTGTACGTCCTTTTTAGGCTGTTTATTGTCCTGAATTGTGAGTATATGTATGTTGGAGAGTCATGACATTTTAAGACTTGTCAATTTCATGACGCTGTGTTTTTTGATGAGCCTTCCACAAATATTTTCTTGAAAGCTTTTTGAACGGATCATTTTGTCAAACATAACTTACACTACTGCACATATAGTACTTGTGTATATAGAAAAACTAATTCCCACTACGTGATGTGAATTTCCTAACAAAAAACGATATTGGAAACCATCTCTACTTAATTCCACTGTTTGAAGCACTCCCAAGCAAGACTTTTGTAGGCTAAGCAAGCGTGAGACAGTTGATGGAAGCAGATTGCTTGTGTAGACTTAATTTTGATGGTTTGATGTAAATAAAGCTTTTGACTTTTTTTGCAGTGATTTATGTACTAGTAGTAGTAATAATCTTTCCAGATGTCTGTTGTGTTGCACAAGACCCGAGTAAATTTAAACCCAGCACAGAACTGAGTAGATACAAAGAGCTTGGTCTGAAATTTGATGTTGCTATGTGTTTTGATACAGTGAGAGCCCTACAGTCCAGATTGCCTTGAATTTTACTGTATCCTTGTAATATTTAGTAGGAATAAATTACATATTGGGTTGTAACTTTCTTAAAAATGCTGCATATAGGTGGCCCAGATGTATGCAGTATTCAGGACCTTGTGTGTATTTCTGTTTTGGATACTATCTGGGTCCATGTCTGGCGTTAGTATGTCAATTTATTGTCTCATGTCTATCTCTATGTCTATGTCTATGTAGTATGGTATGTCTATGGTATGTCTATGTAGCATTTTTTCCAGCTTCCCTTGTTTCCATCCACTCATTAAAAGACCCTTTGTTTAAATTGACAGGCAACTCTCAAATTCTGTAGGTTTTCCTTGTGAAGTTAGCTCCAGCTTCCTCTGCTACAGGATGGATTTAAAATGCAGCCAGAAATTAGAATTACTGTAAAATCTATGGGGCATCACTGATTCATTGCAGTAACTACCTTTTTCCCCCTTTTGTCTAGGAAAAAATTTCTTCCTTATAAAACAAAAGTTGTACCAGTATCGTTCTCTGCGTGCTATGAAGGAGCTATACTATTTGCAGCATTTGCAACTGGGACAAGCTCCGGCCAACTGGAACATTCCAAAAGAGGCTTTTTTCACACAGCCTCTAGATCATTTCAGCCGACAGACAAATGCCACTTATAACCAGGTAAGTTTAATGTGCTGCTTTTTGTAACTTTGATACAAAGAATGCTGTGAATCTGTGTGTACATTATTATCTTTGCCTGCTTTTTGTGTGTAAAGAAACCGTCAAAGTATTGTTTTAAAGGCATTTGACTCCTCAGTAGTACCATTAGTCATAATTACACCACTGTGTTTCACCTTTTTTTTGGTTCTTTTATTGTTTAAGAGAAAACTGATTAGCATTTGTTGTTGCTCTTCTTTTTTTTGTATTTTTCTACATTCAATATGCAAATGCAACCCATTGCTTTATTAGTAGGACATCCTTTTGCTGCTTTGTCAGCAATCTGAAGTGGCTTTCTCAGTCAAACTGCTCTGTTTTCATTCAGCACTCTAGTTTTAAACCTTCCGATTACAGTGGTAAAATGATTGTCATCGATTGTGTTATGGATAACAACAAACCTGTCCTGTTGCTTTAACTACAGGTACACAGATATCATGGGGTTGAAGTGTCCCATCAGCTGTCACCACCACTTGCTTGTAGAGCTATATTTCTACCCTCAACAGGTTCGTCAGACTGTTGCAGATGTTTTCATATGCAGTGCATCCATCTCTTGGCTGGGTGCCCTCATTTTTGCTTGCCGCCTTCCTGTGTCTCCCGGATCTTTTCCAAGTTGTTTTCTTTCCCCTCATATGTGACTGGATCACCTTTTTATCTGTTCTTCTTGAACTCTGTAATTGAGGCTGCATTGGCTTTTGCTCTGTCCATATTTCTTAATCTTTCCCTCAGTGTAGATCTTCCTGTCCATCTCAGGCACATCAACTTCAAGCTTTCTTAGCTGTTTTGACTTTTTCAGGTTTTTTGCCATCCAGAAATACTGCTCCCACCACTGGTTTGTACACCTTAGTTTTCGGCTTCTTTGCCATTGTCACACAATACCCATATCACTTTGGCCAATTGATTGTAGCACCGATGATTCTAGTTCTACCATCCTTATTCAGACTTTCCTTGTCTCAATACCTACCTACTAGGCAACTTAAGCTATTAATCTGTCCCTTTATTTTCCCATCTGTCCTACTTTTCAACTTCTTATGACTTGTCTGTACTTTGTTTAATACCAAGTCAGTGCTCTGCTTCATCCTATGTTCCTTCTGTTTGCATTTAGTTCCTTATCGTAGATTCATAGCTGAATACTAGGCTAACTGCCTCGAAGGGTCATTTTAAGCCTAGCCAGTATCCCAAGGTCAGAACCAAACCCTGTACCTTGTGTCTGTGAGGTGCAGACTTTAACCTTTGTGCCAAACCCACCCAGTCTATCATTTGCTAATGTTCCTGTTTGTAGTCCTCTTGGAGTGGCATATTATCTGTGTATAATAGATTTGTTCTGTCCCTCCCCAACATATTTGCTAATGTCTCACCACCAGTATAAACAGGAGTAAGTTCAAGTAGAACCCTGATGCACACCCACTCCCACTGAGGATCACCTGTGCAAGTTCGAACACTGTTTGTACTTGTGCCATTGGGTCCTTCTGCATTTTCTGTCCTAATTCGAGCCTGGCAATGTTTT
>NC_056725.1:68984375-69011875 GCF_019279795.1 Protopterus annectens
TGGGCTTTTGGGGCGGTGATGTTTGCACTGAAGCTGTCTGCTAGCAGGTTGGCCAAGTCAACAGGATCAATGTTAAGTGGTACCGTTGAGTACTAATTCAGAACAAACCTGGGCTTCATGGAGGTTCCTGATGCAACTGTAGAAGGCTTTGTGGTTTCCTTTTGTTTTGAAGGCTAGTTTAAATTCATAATTGGCTTTGGAGGTTTTTACTAGTGATCTAATTTGCTTGTTGAGGTTAAGGAAGGAGACTTTCCAATTGAGAATTTGTGCCTTTTTTACTCTTGGACAACAGTTTCTTCCTTTTGTTATAAAGCCTATTGATAGAAGATGTCCACCAGATAGGTTTGTGTTTCCTTGAGGAGCAGCTTTTAGTTCTGTTGGGTTTTGCTGAATCCATGTATTCGTACAAGTGCTTGTATACTGCACTGGTATGTACTGTTCAGCATAGTTGTCTGTATTCTCTGAGGAGGCAGTGGTGTGAAGCTACTGATGCACTCCCTTAGAAGGTTGTAGTCAGCTTTTGAGAAGTCGTTTTTTTTTTTTTTTTAGCTTAGTTATGGCTGGGGGGGGAGTTGGATGGGATAGAAAATTTGAATGAGCCAGATCTCACCAGGGAAGAGCTTACTATGGGGGTGTCATAAGTCATAATCATCTTGAGAGTGGAAGGAACAAAGCCAGAATAACAAAGCTGGTTGGAGAAAATTGATACCTAAGATTAAATACTGCCCACACAGAAATAAAGATGATAAAAGTGGTTCAAGAATGGTAGCAAGTAGGAACAAGATGTAAAATAAACACAAACCTTACCTCATTACAGCCGAGTGCACCTTCAGGTGTTTCTACAGTTGCCTCCTACAGCACCTGTAGGCATCAAATAATGCTTGTTAATGTTTACATTAATAATTCCAAGACTATGCTCCATACAAGGTGTCAGTGCTATCTTGAGCCATACATGATGGCAAACACAATTGTTTTGATATTTGACCTCTGTTAATGAGTATTTGTTAGAACTGTAAGGTGATAACTTAGTGTTTTTAAAGGCTGAAGCCACACGCACTAGAGTTAAAAGTACACACTCAGAAGAGCTGTACTGGAGGGAATGAGTTAAGCTGATGGGTATAATATGTGTATGGGGAAAAAGACAAGAGGGGGGTGGGGTGGAAGAGGGGGGGTTGAGTGGCGGGGTAACTGAACGTTCAAGGCACCTGGAAAATGTGAGGTTAAGGGAAAGAGTAGCTTCAAAAGAATGCGATGGAAAAGAGTAAATGTTTGTAACATTAGAAGTGATAAACCTCAATGGTCTGCAGCCCCAGGGAATGTGTGTGTGCATGTTCTTGGGAAGAAATAAGCTTCTTCTGTTTTTATATCCCTAAAACAGTTTTGTGTAAAGAATAAATGATCAATGCAGCATGACCCATGCTTTTGCTTAATGTGTTTCTGTTTTATTTAGCTTGGAGGGCAATGTTGGGAAAATGATGTAGATGGATAGGTTTGTGGACTGCTGGACTCCATAGCATTTTACTTTTTTTTTCTGTAGTAGGGCAAATCCTAAACATTCTGTGATTGACAAATAGAATAACAATGTGCTTCTTGTCATTCCATGGAAGATAGCAGCTGGAAAGTACACCTGTGTAAGTAAACTTGACATAAAAGCAGATGTTCTAGTAGATAACTGTTGCACTGATTTCAAGCTAATTGAGTTATATCCTGACCAGGATATGACCACTGGTCAGCTTGCAACATTTCAGGGAACCTTGCACACCACCTTCAGAGATGCACAAAAAGCAGGTTGGATGTCAAAAGCTTCTGAGCAAGAAAGAGAGGATCTAGCCTTGAAAGGAAAATGCTAGAAAACAAAAAATGTGTGATCCCCCTGCACTGGCCCAGTAATTAAGGAGCCTTAGTCCTCACCACTGGCAGCAGTGGGGGACGTACACAATGAGAGGATGACCAGTACACACACAGTAAAGTGCACTTTCCCTTAAGAGCACACAGACCACAGTCGGTCTGGGGCTGGTGTCAACCTCTTTCTCCAGATCCCCAATAAGACTCCCCACTGACACAGCTATAGAGATGATATCTCAATCTCTGTTCAACCAGTGCTTAGTGTCCCTGTCTCTGCCCAAGTAGCTCAACTGCACACACACACACACACACACACACACACACACACACACACACACACACACACACACACACACCTGGGGAAGGCTAGCACAGGTTTACTAGCTCTGCCCCCTTCTGCCGGGACTATAGGGTAGTTCCCCTTTCCCAACCACTACTTATCAGTTACTGTAGGGCCCTTAACAAAGGGTGTCAAGTTCTACTGTGTAATGTTGTTCAAATGGTAGTCAGAGCAAGGCTATTTAGGAGTGGCCTGTACAGTGTCACCAAATACATATGCAAGTACTCTTAAGAGATTAAATATGTCTCTCAAATATCTATCACAAAGATGGGTTTAAATATATTTGATAATAAACAAACAAGAAAATACTCAGTGAATCAACACAGTAACTTCAGAGTTCCAAATCACAGGAACTATTTAAAACAATATTGCAAGGCAATCTCAAATGCAGAAAACCATCTAAACTAATCTTTACTATATCTAAAAGAGTTACCATGCTCTAAAAAACTTACAGCAAGGCAAGTGCAGAAGGTGGTGATTTAGTGGATGTTCTTGCTAGGTCAAAGACTAGTACAAAATGCCCAGTTTCTCTCTCTCTCTGAGAGAGTTCTTAAATTTAATATCAAATATTGCTGCTGTGTTAGCTTGGATGATGTATTTTTGTCACCTGACTTAAGTTCCAAGCTAACATTGCATTTGATATCTTGTGAAAAATATGTAGCCTTCAGATGTTTGCAGTTGTTACAAGACATACAACAATAAAACACTTGCAAAAACAATGCAGAAAGCACCCTAGTTATAGACATCCTGTCACCTTGCTTCATTAATGCTAACTTTTGTAGCACAATCTTAAAACAACTTAATTTCAACAATTTTTTTTGAAGTTCTGCAAGTTAACTCTTTGTTCTAGTAGGGTACACTGTGGATATATCTTTGAAGCTCAGTACTGTACAAACCCTGTTCCACACCTACTTTTGTATCAGCAGTTGAATGTACACAACATACAATTCTAATACATATAATTTACAAAATTCCAGATAGCCCAGCTATCTGGAATTTGCCCAGCTGACAGTATTGCCCTATGTCACAACATATTTAACATATGTAACTATGTACATGGATATGTACAGTCACACCCTGGCAATACACAAAACCAAAATGGGGGATGGGAGGTGAAAGAGAGGAATAGCTACTGCGACAGTGGTCATTTAGAACATCTATTATTATAGTACAGTTTTGCAAGTAAACTTACCAAATTTTTAAAATTAGATCACTGTTGCAGTTGGCCTAAGCTATATGGGTAGAAAGAAAGGAGGAACTAATTCAACAATCCAGGAACTCCTGGAGGATGCTCCTAGCAAAGTTTGTCCTCTGTGCATATATTAAAATTACCAGCTAGATTTTTTTTTCCAGGTTCACAACAAAGTAGCTCCTTCTGGGATACTTCTAGAGTAGATCTGTCTTGAGAAAGCTATAAAAGAGGCCAAAGCCTTGGCAGTTTTTTTTTCTTGCCTTCATATTAGACATCTGATCAGCTTTCCTGAAAATTGTAGTTCTTTCCAAGAAGTATCTGAGCTGCCTGTGAACATCCAGAGTACTGAAAGATTTTCTCCAAGAATGCATGGAGATTTAATTGGTTCAAGGTAAGCTATGACATCACTTTAGGTGCAAAATAAGGATTTGTAGTAGAAACCCTGACCTTGTTGAATATAAGGTAGTGTTAACTTCACCAGATGAGCTTGTAACTCAAGATTCTCCTCTTGCAGAAGTTTAGATCAAGGAGCAACAGTTTTTTCCTTGTCGCATGGAAAAGCCCCCCCCCCCCCCAGTACAAAATTAAGATCCAAAGGAGGAGACTGCCATATTTTAGGTGGAAGGTTATGTAAAAGCCCTTTCAAAAACAGCTTCACTTGACAAGTAGAAGTGGAGATGTAAGGGCAGACGGGCAGAAATGGCCAAAAGATGAGTATATATTTCTAGATGAGTAAGAAAAGGCCAGACAATGAAAATTAACCTAAATCAAGAATTGGCGGCATCCAGGCTTTGAATGGGTCACTGTTCGTACCATAGGTAGGTACTAGGCTATCGGCCCTAGGGCCCATACAAGCCTAGCCAAAAAATGTACCCTGGCTTTCGCCACCCAGAAAATTATTTTCCTATGCCCCTGTCTAGCAGAGCCACAGAAGTGATCCCCGGGGTGAATTTCCCATTTCCCATCCAATCATCAAGATTTATCTTGAAGAGTGCTAATGAGGAGCTCTGTTTGACATAGGTAGTCTGTTCCAGAGTATAAGAAGTCTCGGACAGGAATCTATCCCTCCAGCATGTTGTGTAGCTCAGAGGGATTGGGATTTCTTTAAGTGGAGCATGTCCAACAGCTCTGGGTTTGACATGCCTTTGTATGTTAGGCAGAGATCTTTTGAGACGGTCTGCATAGGGCATCTGTTTGAGGCCAGTAATCCTCTTTGTGAGGTATTTCTGTGGTCTTTCCAGTTGTTGTAGATGTCTTGTGAGGTACATACCAAAAGGGGTGTTGTACTCTAATGGGCCTAATGAGTGATGAGTAGAGGGGAACAATGACCTCTTTTTATTTTTTATTTTTTTTTTCTGGATGAGAATCCTTTTGTGATGAGATGAGCCACGTAGAAGGATTTCCTGACCACTGTGATGATGTGATTATCAAAGGAGAGACTACTGTCCACCTGTGTCCCAAGGTCTCATCACATTTTCGGCATTAAGTAGACTACCAGCTATGTGGTAATTCATGGGTACAGAGTTTTTACCAAAGGGGATGACAATACACTTTTTGGCACTGAGCTTCAGGCCATGGCTTTGACACCAAGTATCTGTCTCAGTGAGGCCCTTTGGTAAGTTTGTCCACATCATTAGGAGTTTCGATTATGGCTCCTAGTTTGCAGTCATCTGCAAACTTTGTTAGCCAAAGACCTTCTGTGTTGGCCTGCACTTCAGAGAAGTAGATACCAAACAGAGGACCCAGGACTGAACCCTGTGGTACTCCACTTATCACTGGTCTGATGTCAGATTTGGAATCCGCTACTTTCACAGTGTGGGTTCTGTCAGTGAGCCTTTTGGCAACCCATCTTGTGACATGGGGATTTATACCTAGTTTAGTGAGCTTATCTATAATTCCAGAGTGGGGGGATGGTGTCGAAAGCCTTTGCGAGATCTAGATAAGCTGTGTTAACCATTTTACCCTCCTCTATGGCTTTGGTGACTGCTTCAAAGAAGTCAATCAGGTTTAGGAGACATGATCTGCCTTTTACAAATCCAAACTGGGTAGGGTCCAGAGGTTGGAGATTACCAATGTCTTTGTTTGAGTTCCACAGTGCTGCGTTTCATGGCCTTGCAGACCAGGCTCGTCAGGCTAATGGGGTGGTAGTTCCCGGGGTCTGTCGTGGCTCCCCCTTTGTTGAGTGGGATAACCGTCGCGGTGCACCGTTCGATGGGTAAAAAGCCTGAGGTGAGGCTATGATTGAACATGGTACTTGGGTAGGGTGCCAGTTCATTCTGTAGTTCGTGTAGAACGCAGCTTGGGATATTGTCGGGTCCCATGGATACTGTGTTCCTGGCTTTGGAGAGTGTGTTTTTCCCTGTGCAGCCGTGATTATAGGAACTTTGCATTCTTCCGGTATAGAGATGGGCCCTCTAGAGGGTGAGAGGGGGGGGGTAAAGTTAGCAGGTTCAGTGCTAACTTTACCCCCCCCCCTATCTGCTAGGATGTTGGCAATATCAGTTGGTTCTGTATATTTAGTGCCATTGTGCTGTAACTCAGAGCAGATCTGAGTGTTCCCATTTAGATTCTTGACATAGCTATAGAATGCTTTGTGGTTGTCTTTAGAGTCGGTGGCAATTTTGTTGTCGTAACTAGCTTTGGAGGATTTTATGAGAGATCTCAGCTTCTTACTGAGGTTGACCAGCGAGTTTTTCCAGTCATGGGATTTTACTCTCTTTTGCAACAGTTTCTTCTGTTGTAGAGTTTGTTTATGGCAGAGGACCACCAGATTGGCTTCCTTTTTTTTGGAGGATAACATCTTGGTTCTATTAAGGATAGCATGATCATTGCACTCGTAAGTGCTTATAAAAGTGCATTTGTGTAGGATTCGGCAGTCGTACCTCTATTGTCCGTCTGCATGGGTGTCATGAAGTTTGCCACTTCTATCTTAAGAAGTGTGAAGTTGGCTTTGGAGAAGTTTTTTACGATGGTTTCCCTAATTGGGGGTGGGGGTGGGATGTGGATGTCTAGGCTGATAAGCTTGTGGTCGGATCTGACCAATGAGGAATTGACTTCTGGTGTGGAACACCAGTTTCCTATGTTGGTAATGACCAGGTCTAGGATATTGCTGCCCCTGGTGGCAGTGTGAATAAGTTGATCCAAGGCGTTGGAATTTATGAATTCTAGAAAACGTTGAGCAAAAGAGTTGGTACATGAGTAGTTTTCCCAGTTAATGGTGGGGTAGTTGAAATCGCCCATTATTACGGTGTTTGGTTGTACCCTAATACTTTCCAGTCTATCAAGAAATGAGGGGTGTGAATCCTGGGGCATGGTGGGGGGTCTGTAGCAAGCTACAATTTGGATTGCGGTCTTGCCCAGAATTTAGTTGCACTTGGATAATCTTGGCTGCATTATGCTATGCAACTAGCCTGGAGGTGTGGATATCCTTAATGAATATGGACACGCCTCTGCCTGTAGTGCTTCTTTCTGGGTTAGGTGGCCGAAAGGTGTGGTATGAATTGAAGCCTGGTAATGCAGGGGTGCTCTCTGGAGCTTTGAACCAGGTCTCTGTCACTGCACAGATGTCATTGTTCTCCATTTTAAGGAGTGCCTCGAGTGAGTGCATTTTGAGGTTTAGACTTCTAGCATTGAGTAGCATTACCCTCAGATTTTGCTTGCTCGTACCTGTTACAGTGGTGAATTTGTCATTTGAACCTTGCCTAAAAAGGCACTATAGGGGTGGCAAGAGCCTTGGCCAGTATCCAGAATCCTAAGGGCGACAGGTGCAGGCCATCTCTGGTAAAGCATTGTGGACTGTCATGTCGTCTCAGGCAGACAAATACTGGATCCCCTTAGAATGACACCAGAAGCTTAGCCAATTGTTGAAGTCAATCATTTTGTCCTTGTACTGTGGTATTATTCTGGGTGATGGCAGGATGCTACTCGGGGTTAGGGTCATAACTGCCTGGGATACAAGATCGGAGAGCTCCTCCATGTCTCTCCATGTAGTCCAGGGAGGTACGTCTCAGGTCATTCACACCAACATGGACAATGACAGTGTCATATTTGTACTTATTGTGGAGTTACCTGAGTGCATGCGTTTGTGGCAGATCCTGGCACCTGACAGGCAGCTGACAGTAACTTTCTCCTTGTTTAGTCTAGTGAGTGGAACATCAGTGTGCCTGACTATAGAGTCACCTATGACTAGAGTGTTGGGTACGTTGTTATGCCTTATGGGCTGTGGTTGAGTAGCACACTGAGTTTGTTGGCTGTGTGTCATTTGGGTTGTGTTGGGGGGGGGGGGTGGAGTTTGCTTGCTTTTATGCTTTGGATGTCCTTGATGCTTGGGCAGGTTTTTGATAGCCTCCGTGAATGTAGGTATGTGTTTTGTGTTTGTGTGTTTTGGTGGTGTAGGTTTTGAGGGACTATGATGTGTGGTGTGGTGCAAGTGTTTACCTTCTCCTCTTGACTGTCTAGTCCAGTCTTTGGTGAAGAGAGCTTTGCTTCCAGTTTGGCTATATAAGTGCATCTCTCACAGGTTGTAGTGTTGGGTGGTAGGAGAAGAGGGTTGTCTGTGTACATGAGGCAATTGCTGCATTGCCCCAAGATGCCCAGATTCATCAGGTAGACTGGAGAAATCACTGGGAGCTGACCCTTAGACATGCCTGGATAAGTGCTTATTAAGTACTAAAAACTGCTTTCCACTAGACAAGTGAGGAAAGTTGAGTGCTGTAGTAATTTGCAGCTTATGTAGTGCTTATAATGAGTTCTGAACAAGTGCTGAGTTCAGAGAAACAGATTTGAGTGCTGAAACTAGAAAACTGGTTAGTTATAAGAAACAAAAGTAAGCTAGAAGGCTTCCCTCCAACACAGAAGGGCTTGGGGGCGCAGAAGCCTACAAACAGTCTAGACCACTTAACAGGAAAGGCAGGAAACAAGCTTAAATTTTTTTTTTTTTTGTTCTCTTTCCCAGATGCTCTCTTTGTACACATTAGGAGTGCCTGAAATCAGAATATGATCTCCCTGCACTCAGTTGAATGAGCAAATGAGATGGGCCCAGAAGGAGTATCCAAACACAAATTTACAAGAGGGGCGGGCAGTTTCAAAGCCACAAAGATTAACACCAAAACAGAAGCCGGGAGGGTGGGTGGGAAACCTAACTGAAGAGCAGAGTCAAAACTTCCAGTTCAGTTAATAATTATGCAACACAGTTAAATCAATTTAGATGCTGTATTTGAGAAAAAAGTGCAGATAAAGGTACTTAAATTCTCTTGTACGTCCAGTTGAATACAGCTAGATGTTAGCCGGCCAGATCTGAGGTTTTTAAGCAGAAAATATTTCAAACTGTACCACTTAGCTGTACCACTTACCATGACATACTATAAGCCTGTGACTAGAAGAACTTGTATCCTTTAGTACCTGCTGCACATCTTCAGAAAAAAGTACCTTTAGAGAATCAAAACTCAAGCATCCAGGCATTCACTTGAAGTGTTTCATGATTGGGGTGTATCAAATAATCCTAGTCTTGTATGAGTAAATTCAATCTTTGATTAAGTTTGTGATTTACCCCTGGCCAGATTCAAAAGGAGAGAACAACTATTGTCTGATCCAAAAGGGGGTCCCAGCCGATATCTTTGGGATGTCTCTTGATCTTTAGAAGAACTGTGTTACTGTATGCTTTGTCGTCCGTAGAAATGAGAGAGCTTCTGTCTTCTAGGGTGATTTGCAAGAAATCCTGGATTTCCTTTAAATGTCTGTTTTGAAAGGAGACAGATGGATCTAGTTGAGGTGCTCTTCACATCTGGATCAGTTATTGGAAGACCCAGTGGCATAATTTCCATTTGTGAAAGTCTGTCCTGGTTCCACTCAACATATCTGCTACAATAATTTCATCTGATGGAATGTGTGTGGCCTGAAATGTCAAACTGAGCAGAGTTGCCATCATAGCAAGTCTGTCAAGAGGGTAAGTTCTGTCCCCCTCCCCACTGTTTGTTTATATACACCGCATCACTGTGGTATTATGTCTGATAATGTGAAGAGGTCCTACTGCTTGCATCTGTTTGGTATTGATGTGCTTTTGTCTGTCCTGCATGTTCCACAGACCTTACACTTTCACCACACATGAAACTTCTGTAGTAATGCACTGACGCGGATATGGCAGGGGGAAAGGAAGACCTGGGATGAGAGAGAATATTGGTCCACCTACCACAATACCTCTCTTCTCATAAATCCCAGCAATGCATCCTTTAAAGATAAAGGACGTGGAGGTTGACACTAGACTGACCTGAGGTATCACTAAATCTTTCTCTTGTTAGTCTGACTTAGGAATCTTAGTGATTTATAGAATCCATGAAGCCCAGAATCCTGAAAAATTCCTTGGCAAATACCAGAGATTGGTTAGAAAAAGCTCAGGAAGATTTATTTGTACAAGTTTACTTTTGTGCAGAAGAAATGCTCTTTCCTAGTGAGGTATCCAGAAGACACCACCAAAAGGTTCACTTGATACCATAGACTGAGGGGGGCGGGTTCTTGACACTTGTCAGAGTCTTGTCAATTGGAAAAGTGTATGCAAATGTACGACAATCGTCCAAATATGGATGATGTGAATGCCTTTAAGTCTGCAGTAAGAACTTACTGGAGCCATGCAGTTTTTGGTCTATCCGCACCACCAAGGGTTATTTACATATGGTAAGCCAGAAAAACTTGTAGTGCAAGCCAGATGCAGAAAATCTTGCGTCTAAAATATTTGCAAATAGGCATGTGATGGTAAGCATCTTTTAAGTTTGCTTACCTTGAAACTGAGTAAGTGAATGAAAGGTAACCGGGTGTGGTGTGGAAGGATATCGTTGTGAACTTTGGGACCGTGACGCACAGACTGTGAGAGGTTATGTCAGGGACTGGCCTCCAACTTCCCTCGTTTTCTTTATTATCACAAACATTTAAAGGCAGTAGGTCTGTGATCCCCTGAGACAACATTTGCTCCCAAACTGGAGGAAATTAGGATGTTTGGCTCACAGGAAGAGGAGAAATCCTCTGAAAAAGCAGGAAGGGACTTCCATTGCTATCTGTGTACCCTTGTTGGATGATTTCAGAACTAATTTGTCCGAAATAATCTGATGCCACTGAGGAAGATTAAGGCTTAGACTGAGGGATAGGTTGCCAGATTGGAAGAGGGGAACCTGAAGAAGTATCATTTTTTACTTAGGCTGCCTGTGTTTCTTGGAGGTTTTTCCTTTCTTTTTAGAGCCTGCTTGCCATTGATTTTTTTTTCTTATTTTAAGTTCTGTGTGCTAGCACCTTGCTGCTCTTCAAAAAAAAAAAAAAAAAAAGAGTACAGAGTTCGAAAGTTTTATTAAACTTAAAAATGGAGGGTTGGAAATTGTCACCCCTTGAATCCGTTTTCCTCTTGCTTCAAATCTTAAACTTCATCGACAATCAGGATAAATAGAACATTCTTGTCAAGGGGTGAATTTAAAAGTTCCGTTTAACATCTTCTCGTAAGCTGTGAGAATGTAACCAAAAGGTTTCTCATATCTAACCCTGTAACAGCAGGTCTGCAGACAGTATCAGCTGAGTCATAAGAACAACTTAAGGAATGTTTGTCTTAACTGTACCCGCTTCTTGTGTAACCATTCAGATGATTATATAGATCAGAAGAGCCTGTATGGTTCTTGGTAGAAATACATGCCTTTTCATGAAAACCAGCAACCTGTAAGACAGTTGCATTAAGACCTATTTCTGTTCTATATGCCAGTAAGGTTTTGGGCTGAGTTCATGTATACTTTCATTTTGCTATGTCAAGTAAATCTGTAAAAGTGGCTGCTTTAGTAAATCTGTAAAAATAAGTGGCTGCTTTGTTCTCACTGTTTTGCCTGTAACTGATGAAATTCTGTTGAATCCTTGTATTGCTGTAAATGTCTTCCTTTAGTGTTTCACTCTAGTATTTCTACCGACATCTGATTTGAATTTACTGTGTTTGTTGCTGTTTATCGTGGGTTGCATTTCATTATAGCCTTGTGTTCTGTAACCAGAATCTGTCTGAAATAAATCCATTATGTTTCAGTATCTCACCATGGTAACCCCCCCCCCCCCCAAAAAAAAAAAGATAGAGAAAAGTAGAACACAAAAAAAAATTTAGGGGTGTGACGCAGTACTATTCTAGTTTAATGTTCTTCGTGTTTCACTGTTGCAGTCATTACATTTGGGGTAATCTGCTGGCAGGTTGCCCTCAGTCAGCTTGAATAACAGTCTTGGTCCTGCGTCGTTTGCTGTCTCCTCTTCCATTACGTCAGGTTGTCAGGGTTATAATACCTGCAGCCGACGCCATTTTAATCTGTCTTTCTTGCCGAGTGGTGCCCGAAGCAGAAGCAGTTCGCAAGTGCCGGTCGTCTGACTCCTGATTTTTGTTTTTGAGTTTCAGAACCGAAGTCTTCAAAACTAAAGCCAAGTACCCTGTTTGGGAAACGTTTTCTTGCTCCTTACCTATGTCAGTAAAAGTTAATAACTGCATTACTTGTGGGAAGCAAATACCTCCTAAGGATTTTCATTTGTACTGTATTCCTTGCCTAGGCCCTGATCACAACGTGCCTTTCTGTCGGTTTTGTGCTAAATTTAACCAACGCACTAAGTGTCTGTATATTTTTGCTTCTAAATATTTTGGTTCAAGATTTAATTATCCTGAAATGTCGTCTGTTAGTAATCCGACTAGCAGAGTCCAAAAAAATGCAAGGAAAAAGACAGACTGAGGTCCAAAAAGATAGCGGAGCTTCTAAGCCAGTCACTGGTTCGCCGGTACTCGGTGAGGTGCTTTCGCAGCCCCTGATGCCAGCTACTTTTGAGTCGCAGGCCTCTAGCAAGACCCATTCGGAGTCCGGTATGCCACAAGATTCTGCAAGTATTGAACCTGCAGATGTCTCTCCCTTGGATGGGTCCGGAGCTGCTGAGCAGGCACCGACTTCTGAGGGTGTTTTCAGGCCTCAACATTTGTATATTAAACAGACGCCATAATCAAAATCAAGGCCAAAATCTACTTCTATGTCTAAAAAACCGACGTGTGAGCCACCTGCTCAGGCCCTTATGCCTGATCAAAATGGCTGAGGATTTAATTACCTTGATCAGGGGTTACCAACCCCCCCCCCCCCCTGCTAAGAGGCCTAGGCAAGGCACTGATTATGAATCTTCAGATCATGTTTCCATTTCTTCTGATTCCTCTTCTGATCAGGAATTTTCTATTCCACCTTATGAAGATTCTAATGCAGAGAAATCCATCCCTTCTGCTTTTCCTCCTGAGGATTACTCTTTTGGAGAGACTTTGCATACCAGGGAGCATTTTCATTGGGAGAGTCAGGACTTCTCAGAATCCAAAAAGAGGCTTAGGGATTTTCTTCTACTTCCTCAGCATAGGCTTTTGACAATACCTCCTGCATTAGACATTGTTGATGTTTTCTCGGAGTCAAGCATGGCTCCTGATTCCCTGCCTCCGGCTCCTAGTAAGCCAGACAGATATTACAGGGTTCCTGACTCCCACAAATTTCTCTTCAAAAATCCTGCTGCTGACCCTGAAACTATTTCTCAGGGTCCCAAGGGTGTTAAGGCTTCTACAGCCAAAAATCCTAACCCCTTCTGATAAGACTCCAAAGTGCTGGATAGATGGGGAAAGAAGGTTTATATGTCTGCAACCTTGGCAATCAAGGCTTTAAACTGGCAGTTTCATATGCTTAAATATCAACAGCATGTTATTGGCTTACTGAAACAGAAAATGATTATTTCTGATTGTGTGGAAAATAGTTACAGGATTTATTGCATTCAGCAGAACAGGTTGAAAGTCATACTTTGCAATGTGGTTTTGATTCCTTGGAGGCCTCTTGCGGGGCCGCCGTAACTGGATCTGTGATGAGGCATGCTTGGCTCAAGGAGCAAAATCTGCCTGATCATGTTAAAGCTAAATTGTTGGATGTTCCTTTACAGCAGGACAGTCTGTTTGGCAAGGCAGAAGAGGTGTTAAAAAGGATGGAAGACAAAGCTAAATCTATGCAAACTGTAAAATATTTCTTGCAAGTGCAGCCACCCAAGTTCAGTAGACAGTAGCCTGCTAAGAATTGGTCCTTTCCTGTGTCCAACAGAGCTACTCAGGGCAAACCCAGATGCTCCAAAGGCTCCAGGTTTCAATCACAAGAATCTTACAGGTCACAGCAATGGGGTGCCTCCACCTCCAAATCAGGAGGTAACAAAGCACAACCCCACAGTAAACTATCTCAATGACTTTTCTCTGCTATCTCCAAGCACTTATCTTTTTGGCAGCCCCTTTGGGGGGAAAACTAGCACTTAATGCTCAAAATTGGCATTTAATTACCCAGGACAAGTGGGTATTAAACATAGTATCCTAGGGGTACAGATTTCATTTCCACACACTGCCAATTCCAAACAGATGGCCAGATTTGCCACCAAATCAGTGGGCAGAGGCCCAGAAACAAGTCATGTTCCTCATGGATATGGGGGCTATTCAACCAGTGCCAGAAAAGGAAAAAGGACACTGATTTTATTCAAGATTTTTCCTGGTACCCAGAAAAGACAAGTCATGGCATCCTAAACATGTTCCTGGACATACCAAAATTCAAAATGCTGACTTTACAACAGCTACTGCCTATGCTAGGCAAGAATGCCTGGTTTGTAACTCTAGACTTGAGGCATACCTGCATATCCCAATAAGGGAATTTTGCAGAAGATACCTCCGCTTCAAAGCAGGCTTTTTGCATTACCAATTCTCTGCACTTTCCTTTGGCTCATCTACTGCGCCCAGGGTCTTTACAAAGTGCCTGGCACTAGTAATTACATTTTGCAGACAGAAAAACATTCAAAATTATCCATATCTGGACTATCCTCTCATTCAGGCAGAGGACAAGGACGCACTCTTCAGCATCTGGCGTTTGTAAAAAGGTTTCTAGCATGCCTAGGGTACACCATAAACTAAAATAAATCACAACTGGGTACCCTCTCAAATAATTACATTCCTGGGTGCAAGCTTAAATACAACTGCCCAGATGGCTTACCTCACACCAGACAAACATTCAATTGACAACATACATCAAACAAGTGGCAACAAAAACCCAGCTATCTGCAAGACAAATTCTGCAGGCTTTGGGGTTCATGGCCTCCTGCATTCTATTAATTCCATATGCGAGACTGCATATGAGGAAACTTCAATGGTACCTAAAAAGCTTATGGAGTCAACATTCACAGCCTGGAAACAATGATTCCTCTCTCCCTGCCTGCAACAGGAGTTTCTTTGGTGGGCAGAGGCATGTCACCAAAACAAAGGACTGTCATTCATTCATTCTACCCCCTGCCACCCAAACCCTAACTACAGACTCATCAGACTATGCTTGTGGGGGGGGGCCCATCTGACAGGGAGATGCATTCAGGGTCAAATGGAGCCCAAACCAAATGCATCTACATATCAATCTGAAAAATGCTAACTGTACAGAATGATCTTGACAGCCTTCAAGGACTTCTTCATCCAGGGCAACTACTGATTTAAAGATGAACACCACCACAGTTGTGGTACATAAGCAAGCAGGGGGTACCCACTCCTACCCCCTTTGCAGGCTAGCTATGGCCTTGTGGAACACAGCCTTGACTTACCAAATCCATCTTCAAGCTCAATTCCTGCCAGGAAAGCAAAATACTCTGGCAGACTACCTAAGCAGAAATCTTATGGACCTGCACAAATGGGAACTGGACTACAAATCTTCAGCATGTTAACATGAAAATGGAGCCCAGACATAGTTTTTGGGAGAGGCAAATAGATCTATCAGTTGGACAAATTCTGCACAAGAACTCATCACAAAAAAGCATGGAAAGTGGATGTTCTATCCTTTCAGCTGGAAAAAACCATCAGCCTGTGCCTTTACCCCTCTGCCTCTACTCTCCAAGGTCTTGGTAAAAGTCAGACAGGAAAAACTAAAAATGATTCTAACTGATACCCCCTTCTAAGGAATGTCACACCTTCCTCCATGGTACTTGCCTCAAACACCTCACTTGTTGTCTCAGCAGAACTATCAAATTCTGCACACTCTGCTCCAAACTCTGAATCTTGCAGCATGGCTAATCAACTAATTTCACCAACCACATCTCTCAGTAAACCTGTGATGGATGTCATTTTGTAGGCCAGAAGGCCTAGTACTAGAAAATCTTATGCTGATAAATGGAAGAGATTCTGTGCTTGGAATCGAGCACAAGGAATAGACACAGCAAAGCCCAATATTCCTCAGATTTTACAATACTTAACTGAGATGTTTCACAAGGGCCTATCTCTTTCTTCAATAAAATCCATGCCTCTGTCATCTCGACTCATTACAACACAGAGCCTCCCCTCTTTTCTCATCCCCCTGCTAAAACAGTACCTCAGAGGGGTCAAAAAATTAAGGCCTCCCAGGAGAGTGCCAGCTCCTGCATGGGGCCTCAAATTTGTGCTTGAAAAACTCACCCTACCTCCTTTTGAACCAGCAGCTACTGCGGATATAAAATTTCTTTCTTGGAAGACTGTGCTTCTTTTGGCAGTCACCTCAGATAGAAGGGTTTCAGAACTACAGGCTCTCATGGCAGTGGAACCTTTCATTATCTTTTACCCAGACAGGGTGGCCCTCGGGACCAATCCTTTTATGCTTAAGGTGGTATCCAGTGTGGCTCTTAACCAGACCATTCACCTTCCAACTTTTTTCCCAAATCAGCAGAACAAGGGGGAGTGGATTCTGCATTCATTGGATGTACACAGACAACTAAGATTCTACTTAAACAGGACAAAATCTCAGTCTGAGCAACTACTGGTGGCATTTGCTGCAGGATCAGAGGGGAAGGCTATATCAAAGCAGACTTTAATGGATAAGCCAGTGTATTGGTTTCTGCTACGTGCACCATGGTAAACCTGTGCCCAAGGGGATCAGATCCATTCCACCAAGGCTGCTTCTACTTCAGCTTTTTTCAGAGGGGTTCCTACCAGAGATATTCTGGAAGCTGCTACTTGGAGCTCATTTCGTACGTTCACAAAACATTACCATTTACCTCTTCTAAATCCAGGACAGGCTTTGCCACTGCAGTCCTGCAGGGCCTTATAGCTGCTCCTAATGCTGTTTAGTTCCATCCTCCCATCCATAGCTTTGGGAGTCTACCCAAATGTAATGACTGCAGCAGTGAAACATGAAGAACATAGTACAGTTGTGTACACTTACCATAAATGTAGATGTTAAGAGTGTATTCACTGTTGCAGTCTGGGTTACCAACCCGCCAGCCCCCTTTTCTATACCTCTTCTTTCCTTCACTATGCTCAAAAGCTTTTGTGGTGTATTTGCTTTTAGTTGAAGGTAAATTTTGTGTTCTAAAGTGAAGGTATATATTTATAGTTTTTTATATATATATATATATATATATATATATATATATATATATATATATATATATATATATATATAAAATCATTTTTTTTTTTTTGCTCCCCATTTGGGGGGCACCTGACATCTGGGGCAAGAAAAATTGATTAAAATGGTGTCTGCTGCATGTTTTATACCCCCGATGACCTGACGTCATGGAAGAGGAGACAGCAACCGACACAGGACCCAAGACGTTATTCAGGGCAAAATGGTGTCTGCTGCATGTTTTATACCCCCGATGACCTGACGTCATGGAAGAGGAGACAGCAACCGACACAGGACCCAAGACGTTATTCAGGGCGACTGAGGGCAATCTGCCAGCAGATTACCCCAAATGTAATGACTGCAGCAGTGAATACTCTAACATCTACATTTATGGTAAGTGTACACAACTGTACTTGTTTGAGGCAGTAGTCTTTACTGTTAGTGTTCATGGTGTTCTGAGGATGTTTAGTACTGTATGTAAACTGTTCTGAGGATCTTAACAGGTAGTACTGTATGTAAATTGTATCACTTTTTCATATTTTACATGCATGTCTGACCCAGTTTTTTACATAATGGTGGTACTGTTGTCCAGACTATTAGATGTGTAGTTCTGGTACACTATAGAAGTGTACTGAATTTTCATATGTATCCTTGTTTTATGGTAGTGGTGTCAGTTTTTTTTTAGTGTGACAACTTCTGGTACCTTACAGTTTTTAGCATTTTAAAAAAAAAACAGTACTTTCAGACTGTAAAAGTGGAGTTGAAGGGAGACCACAACTGGTTGGAAAATCATTAAAAAGATTTTGCCACAGATGGAATGTAAAGACAGTTAAATGTATTGGATGGTACCTACTGAGCTTCATGAAGACCTAGTAGAAGTCTTGACTAAGTTTGGTGTATTAAGCAGAGTTTGACGATGGTATGAGGCTGTCGGTTAATAGAGACAGTTGGCAACTTAAAGGAAGTTACTGCCTCACTGCCTCACTATAGTCAACTGTAGCCAGGTATCTTATTGGAATTAAACCTGCAGTTTGCGGTACTGTCTGACTTTGCCGGCCCAGTGGTGCAGCGCGTAACATTGTCCCCTCGCAGCAAGAGGTTCTCCGGTTCGATTCTCTGCTGGGGTGCCTTCTGTGCAGAGTCTGCATGTCCTGCCTGCATTCGCATGGGTTTCCTCTGGGTATTCCAGTTTCTCCCACATTCTAAAGATGTGTTTGGAGCATTTCTCCCTAGGCCTCTGCTGAAAATAGGCTTTGTCCTAGTTGGACTTTTCCGATCAAATGTTGGAATGAATGAATAAATTAAATAACATTTGTTGACTGGGTTAGTCCAACTGGGACAAAGCCCTTTTTCTGTGGAGACCCGGGGAGAAAAGCTCCACAGAAAAACATACAATTAATTTAACATAAGATGAACCAAAAATTTACATAAACATAAGTAATGGTAAGTAAAATATAAAGTAATTTGAATAAATCTTTCAGCATGAGGAGATAGAGATGAACAACAAAACAATATAGACATTAACTTTTTTGAAAAAATAAAGACGTTGGCCTGGCTGTGAGTAGGAAAAGAGTAGGCGTAGTGAGTAGGGATTTAATAGTACAGGCTACAAGGCGAGAGGAAGGAAAGATAAGTAGCAGTGTTGTAAAAGAAAGAGAGAAGGATGGTTACAAAAAAATAAAAATAAAAAAATAAATTAATTGAAAAATATAACATCTGATACTGATTTTGCTGCTTAAGACATTGAGATGTGGAGAAGGGTAACTGAACAACTTGACAAGCAAAAATGATAGAGCTTGTAGGAATAGCACTTATTTTATGGCCTGTTTGAAAAAGCATCTGTACCAGCTGGTTTTGGGTTCTTCATCACGGTTTGTGAGTTTTCTGTGCCAAGTGAGTTCCACAGCATTGTTCAAGCTCACTGTGTCCCCTTGTATAGAATTCAAGCTGCTGAAGACTGAGGCATAGCTGCCTACTTTTTCTACTTCAAGGGGCAAGTAGAAATGAAGTTGCATAGTCAGAGCTGATTAGGTTCAGAGATCCATCTATTTAGATGGAAAGGGACTTTTCCATTGAAGTAGCTCAGGAATGTTTTTCCAGTCCATCACTTCAAATCTAAGCAGTAGATATATAACTGCCGTTATACTACAAAACGAATAATCACCCTGAAGAATTCACAGACCTAGTATAAGTAACAAGAAAGCTCTTGCAGAGGCAAATCCGTGTAGAGTGATTATGTCTTGCCTGCAATTTAGACAGAGTGCCACACAGATGTTGAAGATCCCAGGTGGGAAGGCCAGGAATGATGGGCCGATGCCTGCTTACCTTTCATGGGGTGAAGGAAAGTTGTTTGACTTGCTGTGAAGTGCCAGTATCTACTGAAATGTTGGTGGTCAGTCCCTGACCTAGTCTAGCAGGCAGGTTCATGCTGAAAAGCAGTGTGTGTTTATCAAGATAGGCATGTGCAGTAATGCGCTTGCTTTGTGTCTGAGGCAACATTATGTTGGAGCGTGGAAGACACCTTTGGGAAAGGTTTTTATTGAAGACTTCCAGACAGCTGGACTGTTCACTTCCCCTACCTCTCTTCCAGTGGAGGAGGAAGTGGGATGATAATGGCTGTCGTCTTTTGTAGGGGGGGGGGTGAACTGTAAAGCTTTTACCCAAGCCAGAAATGCCTGGCTTTCAATGTAGAACAAATGAGTCAGTTGAGCACAGGTGGAGGAAACCTTTGATGAATCCAGAGGAGAGCAAGGGGGAGGGAGAAAAAGGAAAGGTATTGTAGTGACAAGTGGTATACCAGTTTTTCTTCAACATGGCCTTCAGAAGAAACACCAGGAATTGGAGCACAGGGGAATGACTGTTTATCTGCTTTAATATAATTGCTACAAGCACATTATTTGTGTTTTATTTACATTTCAAGATGTTCCAAGTGCCAGAATCTTAGTTGTGCTGTGGTATCTGGTCTCTGAGCTCCAGAAGAATATCCGTTATCTTCTCACTTTTAGCAAGATCATTATAGTGGTAAAACTATGCATTTCATTATTTACTTACTGCACAATCTAATTTGAAAAGGTGGTCCCAGATCTGACTGGGGATTCCCCCCATTAAGTTGTACCATGGATTCAAACTTGGCACCATGACAATCATAAATGTGAAATATTTGTATGTGTATGTCACTGTGACTGTTAAATGCACTTTATATTCATGTGAGTCAGGTGTTTGACCAAGAAGCCATCTGTATTACTTCTGTTGTAGACGTATGTCTGGCCAGTTTCCTATCCATTTATACTACAGGATAAATTTGTGCCTTTAGGTCTTGAGCTGCTTGGGTGAATGGGTTTGCTGTTTTGATGCGCATTGTCTTGTAAACATGGCGAAGGGTGGTCAGGCTACTGACTGACCTCTCCATAGGTCTCGCTCCGGGACTGTGGATAAAGGAGGGTAATATCACTCTCACATGGGTTCCTAGGTTTGTACTAGGATTAATGGCCCTGGAGCCTTTACAAGCCTAGCCCATAGGATTACCCTGGCATCGTGCCACCCGGCATTAGTTCCCAGTACCTCTGTCGAGTAGTGCCATTGGAGTGATCCCCGGGGTGAATTTTCCGTCAATATTTCTCTTGAAGAGGGCCACTGAGGTGCTCTGACATGTATGGAAAGTCTATTCCATAGCATAGGCAGTCTCTGGGTTATGAACCTGTCCGTCCAGCATGTTCTGTTGATTGTGGTAATGAGATTGAGGTCTCTGGAGCATGTGGTGTGGAGGGATTGGGATTTCTTTAGATGTAGCATTTCTAACGGAGCTGGGTCCGCAATGGCTTTGTAAGTCCAGTGGAGATCACCTCTAAGTAGGCGATATGAGACGGAGAATAGCTGGGAGTTGTTTTGAGTTTGTCCATATAGGGCAACTATTTAAAGCCTAAGATCATCTTTGTGAGGTACTTTTGCGACCTCTCCAGTTGTTGCAGGTGTGTAGTGAGGTACATGCCAAATGGGGCATTGTACTCTCTGATTGGCCTAATGAGGGAAGAGTAGAGGGAGATGATGACCTCTTTCTTCTTGGATACAAAACCCTTGGTAATGAAATGTGCTACATAGAAGGACTTTCTGACCACAGTGTCAATATGGTGGTCAAAAGAAAGGTTGCTCTCAACCTGTGTTCCCAGATCTCTTATAATGCCTTCTGTGTTCAGTGGGCTACCATCGATGTGGCAATTCAGGGGAACTGAGTTTTTGTCAAAGGGGGTGACTACACATTTTTTGGCATTGAGCTTAAGGCCATAGTTCTGACACCAGTCATTGGTCTCAGTGAGGCCTTTCTGCAGGATGTCAACATCACTTGGGGAATTAATAATAGCTCCCAACTTGAAATCCTCTGTGAACTTTGTCAGCCAGAGTCCCTTCGTATTGGCTTGGACTTCAGAGAAGTAGATACCAAACAGGAGAGGACCCAGGACTGAACCCTGTGGGACTATACTAATTGGTTGGCTACTTTCACACTGTGGGTTCTATCTGTGAGCCAGTTTGCAACCCACCTAGTGATATAGGTGTTGATGCCTAGCTTAGTGAGTTTTTCTATGATTCCTGAGTGGGGAATGGTATCAAAGGCCTTGGCCAGATCGAGGCAGGCTGTATGAACCACCTTGCCTTCATCCACGGCTCTGCTGACTGACTCAGAGAAGTCGACCAGGTTGAGCAGGCATGATCTGCCCTTCACAAAACCAAATGTGGGATCCAGAGTTTGGAGATTCCCTATATCCTTGTTTATTGGGTCCATGATGTTGCATTCCATAGCTTTGCATCCTCTCCTTTGTGGAGAGGGATGACTCTAGCAGTGCACCATTCAGTAGGGACAAAACCTGAGGCGAGGCTGTGATTGAATAGGGCACACAGATGAGTTGCCAGTTCACTCTGTAGTTCATGTAGAACACAGCTAGGGATATTGCCAGGTCCCATAGAATGTGTATTCTTGGCCTTGGACAGTGCTGTTTTTACCTATGCAGCAGTAGTACCGGGTGCCTAGCAATCTACTGGTATTGGGGGGTTAAATTTTGTTTTCTTTCATTTTGAGTTAATATTTCATTTTGAACTAGTACTGTTTTAAGCACATATTCTATCTGTATACAATGTACCTTCTGTTGTAATACTGTTTTAGCTTCTGCATGCAATGTATTCTTCCTATATATGTAGTTTCCGTATAGCTTTGTATTCGTTCATTTGTCTGACTGTGCTTTCTTTTTGCTTTGTTTGTGGCTAAAAATGTTCAACAGATCAGGCTGCCTACCTGGTAAACCTGTAGCTAATAAGCAGAAGTACAATATCTTCAGAACCAGTTTGATCTTCTATGATGCAGTATTAAACTGAAGTGTGTTTGTGTGCGTTAAGTTGGTTTCGTTGTTTTGCAGAGCCGGCTGTTTCTTGTTTTTGTTTGTTTGTATTGTGAGTTGTTTGGCTTGTATTTTGCCTGCTTTAAGCTGCCTTTCTTTGGCTCTTTGAAGGAGTATCTGGTCTCCCCAAGACGACTTGTCTTGTGATTTGAGAAACTGTTTTAAATCTGTTACCTTGTTTACTGGATGGCTTTGAGTTGGCACAGATCAGACTAGACTTTTGTTTAAAGTAGCACAGTGATTGTTTCTGCAGTTCAGTTTACTAGCATTAAATAGGTTCATAGGTTGGTACTAGGCTATTGGCCCTAGGGCCTATACAAGCCTAGCCATAACAATTCCCTGGATATTTCTTCCCACAATATTTACTTCCCTGGACCCCTGTCTAGAAGGGCGAAGACGTGATCCCTGGGGTGAATTTCCCATCTCCCATCCAATCATCAAGGTTCCTTTTGAAGAGGGTCAAAGAGGCGCTCTGCTTTACCTGTATGGGCAGTCTATTCCAGAGTCTGGGGAGTCTCTGGGTCAGGAACCTATCCCTCCAGCATGTTTTGTTCATTGTGATGACCAGGTTTAGATCCCAGCAGCGTGTGGCTCTGAGGGATTTGGATTTCTTTAAGTGGAGCATGTCAAACAGCTCGGGGTTTGACATGGCCTTGTATGTTAAGCAGAGATCACCTCTGAGTAGAAGATATGTCCGAGTATAGCTGGAGTTTTTTTTAGACTGTCAGCATAGGGTATCTGATTTTAGGCCTGTGATTCTTTTAGCGAGGTATTTCTGCAGCCTTTCCAGTTGTTGCAGATGTCTTGTGAGGTACACAACAAAGAGGGTGTTGTACTCATACAATATGATAACCACACCTCCAGGTTAACGCACGAAGCATCAGAGACAATCCAGGTGCAATTAACCATAGGTAAAACTGCCCTACAGTTTGTAGCATGCTACAGACCACCCTCTCAAACTCTGGAAACCCACACAGCCTTCCTGAAGACACTGGAGAGTATGAATGTCTCTCCAAACACCATCATATTGGGTGACTTGAACTACCCAAACATAGACTGGGAACATTACTCAAGTCCCAACACCCTAGCCCAAAGGTTCCTGGAGTTCATAAACTCAAATGCTATGGAACAACTAGTCACCATTTCCACAAGAGGAGAAAATATACTAGACCTGATCACAAACATGGGGACAAAATGCTCCACACAGGAAGTATATCCCTCATTGGTGAGATCAGACCATAAATTAATCTCACTGGAGGTCCACATCCTGCCCCCAACCCCAGCAAAAAAAGACCACAGTGAAGAACTTCTCAAAAGCAAACTTCACACTTCTTAAGACTGGAGTGGTATCCTTCAAGGCCCCCGAGCCAGTGGAAACCACAACCCACGCTGCTGAAACACTTACAGATGCCTTCTAGGAGCACCTCCAGGAATGTATGGATCAAGCAATCCCTAATAAAATCAAGACCCTTTCCACCAAAGGCAGGCGCCCGGTCTGGTGGACCCCAGCCATAAACAAACTCTACAACAAGAGGAGAAAGCTACTACAAGACAGAGCAAAATCCCTAAAAGGGAAGGCATCTCTGATCAATACTAGCAAAAAACTACGATCACTTATAAAATCATCCAAGGCCAACTTTGAGAGAAAAATCGCTAATGACACAAAAGACAATCATAAGGCCTTCTTTAGCTATGTTAGAAACCTGGGTGGAAACTCCCAGATATGCTCAGAATTAGTCCAAAATGATACAAAAATCACTGAACCCACAGACATTGCCAACATACTGGCAGACCGGTTCAGTGCAAATCCCCCCCCCCCCCAAAAGGAGAAATATCTATCCCACCAGAGTCTAGCCTCCCAAACATCTCAGATGCCCAGGTGAGAGCTGCTCTCTCTAAAGCAAAAAAACACAGCATCAATGGGACCGGACGGTGTCCCCGGCTGTGTGCTACACAAACTCCATGAGGAACTAAACCCACACATAAGGCTGCTATTTAATCTTAGCTTTACTACAGGATAAGTACCCAAAGAATGGCGTACGGCAACTGTGGTCCCACTCCACAAAGGCGGTGCTTCTACGGACCCTGGAAATTACCGCCCCATAAGCTTGACGAGCCTTGTCTGCAAAGCTATGGAGAGGATCATAATGGAACTCATAAATAAAGACATTGGGGACCTACAGACACTGGATCCTACCCAATTTGGCTTTGTCAAGGGCAGATCCTGCCTCTTGAACTTGGTTGACTTTTTTTCGAAACAGTCACTAAGGCCATTGATGAGGGTAAGGCAGTTCACACAGCCTACCTTGACCTAGCAAAAGCGTTCGACACAATACCCCACTCGGGCATCATAGAAAAGCTCACCAGCTTAGATGTAAACCCATATGTCACAAGATGGGTTGCAAACTGGCTCAAGGACAGAACACACAGGGTTAGAGTTGCTGGTGCCATGTCAGACTCTAAGCTGGTCACGAGCGGTGTCCCACAGGGCTCAGTCCTGGACCCCCTCTTGTTCGGCATTTATTTTTCTGAAGTGCAGGCAAACATAGGGGGATTGTGGCTGAAAATTTGCAGATGACTGCAAACTGGGCACCATAATTGACACTCCATCAGACACAGACATCCTCCAGAGAGGTCTCATAGAAATGGATAACTGGTGCCAGAGCCATGGCCTTAAGCTAAATGCCAAAAAAATGTATAGTCATACCCTTTGGGAAAAACAAGGTAACCCCTAATTACCACATAGGTGGTAATCCATTAAGCACGGAAGAAGTTATCAGGGACCTGGGGACCCAAGTTGACAGTAACCTCTCTTTTGACACTCACATTGCCAAAGTGGTTAGGAAGACCTTCTACATTGCCCACCTGATCATGAAGGGATTCGCATCCAGATCAGGAGAGGTCATTGTACCCCTGTACTCTTCACTTATCAGACCAATGATCGAGTACAACGCCCCATTCGGAATATACCTTACCCGACACCTGCAGCAGTTGGAAAGACCCCAAAAGTTCCTAACCAAAAGGATAAAGGGGCTCAAACATATGTCATACGCTGCCCGACTGAAGAAACTCCAGCTCTATTCAGTCGCATACCATCTGCTCAGAGGTGATCTGTGCCTGACATACAAGGCCATGTCCAACCTGGAATTAATGGACATGCTCCACCTCAAAAAATCCAAGTCCACCAGAGCCACGAGAGCAAGAGACTTAAACCTCAACACGGATATAAATAGGACGTGCTGGAGGGACAGATTCATCACCCAGAGACTCCCTACACTATGGAACAGAATCCCAGTCCATGTGAGGCAGAGCCCCTCACTGACTCAGTTCAAGAGAAATCTTGAGTGGATGGGAGATCGTAGGTTTACCCCGGAAATCATCTCTGTGTCACTGCTGGACAGAGGCACAGCAAACTAATGGGTATAGTATTCTCATCCTAAGGGGTGGTGAAAGCCACACACACTCTAGCTAGGCTTATAAATGCCCTAGGGCAGATAGCCTAGTATGAACCTATGAACTCTAATGGGTCTAATGAGGGATAAGTACAGTGGGACAATGACTACCTTTTTTCTGGATGAGAAGCCTTTAGTGATGCGGTGTGCCACATAGAAGGAATGGTAAATGGGGTGTGTGTGTGTGTGTGTGTGTGTATATATACATATAATTCTCACACCCATGCACGTATATTTATTGATGTATGTTTGTGATATAAATATAAATGTATATGTATATATAGTGTGTGTGTGTATATATGTATATATATGTGTGTGTGTGTGTGTGTGTGTGTGTGTATACATATATATATATATATATATATATATATATATATATATAATATAATGTATGTGTGTGTGTATATGTATATATGTATGTATGTATGTATGTATATATATGTATGTATATATATATATATATGTATATATATATATATGTATATATATATATATATATATATATATATGTATATATATATTTATATATATATGTATGTATATATATATATATATATATATATATATATATATATATATATATATATATAAAATTATATTATGGAGGTCTGAATGGTTCAGTGTTTACTAGTCTTAATTGCTGTATACTTTGTGTGTTTTGAGGCTAATGTTTTGTGTAATAACCTATAGATAATATTGGTTTTATTTTTATTTTGTTAGAGATACTGGGTAAATCCAGATTTCTGGAATTCCCCAAATGGACCTGTGTTTCTTCATATTGGTGGAGAGGCGGCCCTTTCAGAATATTCTGCTCTGGCAGGTGAGTTACATATTTTACAATGTGTGTGTAGTCAGTGTTCTCCTGTTCAGCTAACTTACGAAGCATGTCCAGAACAAGTCTTAACACATATGGGCCAAATCATTCAAATATGCCCCAGTTCTGGCACAGTATTTAATTTCATCCTTGCCCATTTCATTAAATATCTTCATTTTGAGCCCTGTGGACTGAATGGGCAAAGAAGTGCCACTAATGCATCATTTGCATGGGTTCGACGACCCCTCTGTTATACCCCCCTCCGTTTGGTAACTGTAGAGGTGGTAGGAGACTTTGTGTGTTATATTTATTTTATACTTATTTTACATCACTTGTTTGCATGTTTTGTCTTTCAGATTTGCTAAAGATGATCTGGGTAAAATAATTCCTGATTGTGATTGATTATATGCTTCTGAAACACTAATTTAATTTTTACAAGTTAAAAAAAGGCTTACAAATGTCTGTCTCTCAGACCAAACACAGAGTAGAATACTTGAATGTTGAGCAGAAATTCAGATTTTTACCATAATAACTCCTTGTTTCTTAATTTTTATACCTTGTGATAAGCTAATTTTCTTAAATTTACGTCTACAAAATTCAGTCCCCCTGCTTCTTTAAATCATTGCCTCCTCCCTTTCCAGGCTCACCTCCCTCTATAAGGATAGAAGATTTGTGAGGAGAAGGACAGATTCTAAAGTGGTTGGAAAAGATTTTCCACAGATTTTATACTTAAAAGGTATGCTGACGAGAATACCTCACCTGTTCCATTTCTGGAACAAATGGAAGCAAAAGTTTCTCTAGCAGAGGATCTCCTTTAGAAGAAATTGGTATGGAATATGGCTATAAAGAAAACTATCTTACCATCCAGTGCAACAAATTTTATATTCTGTAGTTTTGGAGTTCCCAAAATTAACATGCACTTGAGGGTTAGAAAATCTGGTTGCCTGTTAAGTGTGAAAGCTATAATTGCAGTACTCAGAACTGCAGAGGTGTGTACAGTGTCTGAATTTGAGATAATATAAGTTCATAGGCTCATAGGTAGGTACTAGGCTGTTGACCAAATGGTACCCTGGCTTTTG
>NC_056725.1:69019375-69021875 GCF_019279795.1 Protopterus annectens
GTGTGGAGAGCCAGAGGGAGGAGGGGGAGATAGAAGCAATAGTTTTAGATTCGAATGGCATTACCCAAACATATAAAGGTTACAAAATACACAATTATACTAACATGGTAGTGGAAAAGGAACATTTTGATTTGTTTTCCAAGGGGTTTAAATTTGTGAAAACAACACATGGAGACTTGGCAAATATATTACTGGAATTGAAAATATTTCTGCGGAAATTAAACTTGCAGGTTGCTTGTAAACATTATAAAACGGACAGTCTTCAAGACACTGCACACAGTGGGAATACGGAAACATTGAAGAGAAGTAGTATTTACAATCCCCCACTACACCCAGTGATTGGGACCTTTGAGTGTATAGTCATGAACGACATTTATGACACATTTGAACCAACAAAAAGGTCGAATAGAACAAACAACTTAGATGAAAGGGAATTTATTTTATTCGAAAAGTTAAGAAAAGAGAGAAACTTAAGATTCATGCAACCAGACAAGGGTGGGGGTATGGTCATTTTCAATCAGGAAGCATACAACAATGTTTTAACAGAAATATTATTGGACCAAGCTACATATACAACTGTATCCAGGAATGAGATACAAATAGCATACAGAAGAATAGATAGTTGGTTGGAAGAATATTTAATTGAAAACAGAATTGGTAGGGACACATATGAATTTTTGAAACAAACCCACCCCTATATACCAAAAATGTTCGCAATACCAAAGATACATAAGAACATTTCAAAACCACCCTTCCGCCCCATTGTATCTGCTAAAAAATCAAAAACTCAGCCTCTGTCCGTGTTTATTGACCAGCAACTAAAAGATATCGTCAAAACACGGACACATCTGGTACAAGATTCCTGGGATTTTTTAGGCAAAATAACCAATGAATTATGGTCTGAGACTGTTAGGATGGTAACCATTGATGTGAAAGAACTTTTTACATGTATTCCCAGAAGACAAGGGTTTGAATTTTTTGAAAACAGTGTCCACAAACACTCTAATTTAAACCTCGACAGGAAAAAATTGTTGTTGGAGTTAACTGAAACAGTCTTAGACAACAATTTTATTACATTTCAAGGAGAATACTACAAACAGGTTACAGGTGTAGCCATGGGGGCAGCTTGTGCCCCCTTATACGCAAATCTGGTTCTCCTTGAATGGGAGGAAGAGTTCATTTTTAAGGGACCTTATAAAAGAAATATAAAAATATATCTCCGTTTTTTGGATGACATTTTTATATTATGGGAAGAAGTCACTACAGGGGATTTAAAAGAATTTATGACATACATTAATCAAACTACCTCCTTCCTGTCCTTCACTTATGAAATTGAAAACAAGAGTATAAATTATTTGGACATAACCTTGAGCAAGGAAGGTGCTGGTTTTAAATCAAATATTTTTCGAAAAAACACATGGTGTAATAGTTATTTACACTTCAATAGCCAGCATCCTATACACCAAAAGAAAAGTATCATCAAAGGGCAGGCAGTCAGAATTGCTAGAATGACCTCCCAACAACATGATTTACGAAAAGAATTTTCATTTCTATTGGAAAAATTTTTGGAAAGGGGTTATCCCAAACAGTTGGTTGTGGACATTCTGGAACAAGTATATAAAGGATGGGGTACAAAATTCAAACCCCTTTTAGGTAACAAATTTACCCCCAATGAGAAAAGGGTTGACATTGTTGATGACCTCAGGGGGGCCTGTATACTGGAATACAATGGATTTTCTGACCATTTTATAAACATTATCAAAAGCAACTGGTCAATTTTCAAAACTAACAAGGAGATATATCAGACAGTTGGAGAAAAACCAAGATTTATATACAAGACAGCCACTAATCTCAAAAGATTTTTTGAGATGGGAAACATCAAACAGGAAATTAGGGAAGGTACTAAAAGGTGTGGTAGTTGTCGGCAATGTAGTTACATTAATTTGAACGTGGGTATTGAACTGCAAAATGGTTTAAAAAGTAGAATTGCCTTTTGTAAGGGCAACTGCAGAAGCAAAATGCTGGTGTATTTAGCTACCTGTTCCAAATGTCCTGCTTACTATGTGGGGAAGACCGAGAGGTCCCTTAGAGAAAGAATGTACGAACATATGTATAACATCAGTAAAAGAAAAGAGACCAGTGCCTTATTTAAACATTCTATAGACTGTGCAGGATTCACCGATTTTAAGTTTGGGATTTTAGAACATGTTAAACAAGATCCAAGGGGAGGTGATATTAAGAATTTTTTGCTACAGAAAGAGATTAGGTGGCAGCTGAGGTTGAGAGCAAATATCCCCCCAGGGCTTAATGAATATACAAACATAAAGGCCATTTTAGTAGATAAAGCCTCCAATGTATAAATAAATAAACAAAAGGTACAGCATTGGGGGCTTTACAAACTAACAAATACATTTAGAGATATGTGTGGGTTTAACACAATATATGTTCAAAACACCCATAATCAAAGGTCTTGTCCTGTTTATATATCAAATTGTTTTAA
>NC_056725.1:69026875-69065813 GCF_019279795.1 Protopterus annectens
TAATAGTGTTGTGAAAACTTTTGAAAACCTGGTAATGCAGGACTTACAAACAAATCGTTCTAGTATATTTGTCAATCATACTAAAAATCTTACTAAAGATGAGTATGAGGCTTTGCAATCTTTGATTAACAACAAAGATATCATTATAGTGGGGGCTGATAAGGGGGGAGCCACGGTAATCTGGGATAGAATGGAGTATACTCAGGAAGCTATGAGGCAGTTAAATGATTCTACCTCATATATCAAGCTCCCAATGGACCCAACACTCTATTTCAAGAACACTATAGATAGGTATTTAAGCAGAGCTTTGAAAAGGGGTAGCATTACTGAAAGTTTATATAAACAATTGATAGTGGATTCACCTAAACATCAGTACTTCTACCTTGTCCCCAAGATTCATAAAACTTTAGTGTGCACACCAGGTAGACCGATTGTAGCAGGCAGAGGCTCATTAACTGAGCCCCTTTCTGAATACTTGGAATTCAGATTAAAACCTCTTTTAGATCAGGTTAGGGCACGTATCAAAGATACGACTGAATTTCTATCTCTTATGGAAGATTTACAAGTACCGGTTGAAGCTCATTTGGGAACTTTAGATGTACAGTCTCTATATACCAGCATTCCACATCAGGGTGGTATTAGAGCTGTACATCATTGGTTGACACAAGCTGGTAATTATACTCGAGATGACATGGATTTTGTTATTAATATACTAACTATGGTGTTGGAACACAATGTTTTCAGTTTTCAGGACCAGTGGTATCTCCAAAGCAAAGGGACAGCTATGGGGGCAACTTTTGCCCCCACATATGCAGACCTGTTTATGGGCTTATTTGAAGCCCTATATATTTACCAGGAGCGATTTGCATTTAAGGAACAGCTTTTGATGTGGCGGAGATACCTGGATGACTGCTGGGTTATATGGAATGGCACTGTGGGCGAATGGGATATTTTTGTTGAATATCTCAATAGGAATATATTTGGGATTAATTTTACAGGTAAAATACACCTGTTTACAGTTGATTTCCTGGATGTACATGTCACTAAGACGTTAGATGGCACTGTAGTTACAACATTACACAGGAAACCTTTTTCAAAAAATTCTCTATTGTTGGCTAACAGTTGCCATCCTCCACATATCATCAATAATATACCTACAGCTCAATTTCAGCGTATCAGGCGAATTTGTTCGTCTAACAATGATTATGAATGTCAAGCAGCAGTTTTAAAACAGAGGTTCCTGGACCGTGGATATCATGGATCCACACTAAATAAAGCATATTTAAAGGGTAAAGAGGTGGACAGAACCATGTTGTTAAAACATAAAGATGGGCATAATAAGAAATCTATACCTGCAGTTAGATTTATTACAACTTATGGGAGTAATAAGTTTAAGATCAAGGAGATTATTTCAAAGTATTGGCACATTTTTACTAGTGATCCCTTTTTTTCAAATATTATATCTGATAAATGTCAGTTCGGTTATCGACAGGGTAAAACTTTGGGACAATGTTTCTCAAGTTTTAAGAATGAAGTCTCTAGCAATATGAAGGTGCCAATGGGACGTCCAGGATGTACTTTCTGTGGTAATTGCAGGTATTGTAAATTAGTGTCTAAGACGTCATCATTTACATCAGTTAATACCAGCAAAGTCTATGATATTAGACATCATATCAAATGCACTAGTTCTTGGGTCATTTACATGGCGGTTTGCCAATGTGGTGCGTTTTATGTAGGGCAAACGTCTTGTAGCTTCAAACAAAGAATTGCACTTCACATCAGTGATATTAAATGTAAACGAGCACGTAGTGCTTTATATAAGCACACTATACAACATCAAGCCTCTCATTTTATTTTTGTGGGAATTGATACGTTAAAATCAAGTAATATAAATGAAGCCTTGCGACATCAGCTACTTACTAACATGGAACGCAGGTGGATTGTAAATCTTGGGGCACTTTTCAAACCAGGTCTCAATGACCATTGGTGATCTATTTAGGGGTTATTTTGCAATATAATAGTAAATATCTGTATGTGGTAACGTGTCTGAGAGTAACATCATATTCAGTTAATATAATCTAGAATAAGGTTAGTTATGTTCTTGTTTTTCTAAGTGATATGTATTTGTTCAGCCATATAACTAGTTTGTTGATAGTTTGTTTTTGATAGTCTTATATTACTTTAAATATTTAGGGCAAAAAGAGTTAGACATCAATTCTACTATGTGTAAGTGATTATTGTATTATCTGTATGCTGTAGAGCACTTTTTAGGAGGCGTGGTGTTAGCCTGCCTATAAAATGCGTGTCATTACGTTATTATGCACTCACTGATGACGCTCTAGCGAAACCGGTTTGGGGATTGTGTTCTTCACAATAAAGGCTTATATTTAAGCTAAGTGCTGCTTGTGCTGCTTGTGTCTCCCACTTTGTGCTAGATTCGTGTTTGGGGTTTATATATATATATATATATATATATATGTGTGTGTGCAATTTGGCTTGCCCGAGGTTTAGCCTGGTCTTCACTGTCGTCCATTAATTTCGGCCTACTCACCATTTATCACTCGGGAATGGACTTTTTTCTGCTACTGTGAAATGTTTTTGAAGGGATTGTTTCATGTTTCTTATCTTCTTAAGAATTTAATTTTTGTTAAATGCCTTTTCCTCTTCGTATGTTTTTTGCCATACTAGACATTCCTCACATGATGTTCATTCTAACCAGAACTTCCAACATAGTTTCCTCCTGCCTCAGCTATGGGCGCATGAGGCCAAGGGCAAATATGCCAACGTCCATCCCAGTTATCTAGGTTAGACTTGAATGTAGTCTGTGTAATGTTTTGCTTAATATAGAGGGGATACTTTACCTGTTGGAGAAGATGGCGCTTAACTTTCAGTTAATAAATGAAACAATTTTAGTTATCCCAGGGGTCCTTTTTTTATCTTTGGTTTCTGAGGGATATAGTATTTATAGTGTGTGTTTTACCTCAGTCGACAGGAGCTTTGTGTTCTTGGTTGTTAGTTTTGGTTTGTGCTGCACTGTGGTGTGGAAGCCCAGGAATCTAATTGCAACAACTGGTTTAATTCTGGTCAGCAATCGCAGCTATTAGGAGAGTTAACTAAGTTGATTTAATTTTTCTTTCAAAACTGTTGGTATGGTTAGTTCGGTTGCCAGTAGTGGTGGTTAGGGTTGCTACAGTCTAGAATTCTTCCTGACTGTCTAGAGTTAAGGGCCACTGTCTGGAAAATGGAGCGGACAGCATATTGTCAAGAAAAAATACCGGGAAAGCACCTGTGCGACTGATTAAGTCTGTCTTTCTTGTGTGTAGAATTTTATTCTTTAAGATCTTAACTGCACTGCAGATGGACCACGAATGGACATGTAGGTAATAAGGAAATATTTTCTCCCCTTGTATATTTAATCTAGAAAAATGCCCTATCTAGATGTCCGAAATCAAATTCCTCATGCATAAAGTGCCTGATTAACAGGAAGCTGAGGAACACAGCACCTTTTGCTATTTTTCATAGGAAATAACTGCCAGTATGATTTCTAAGAGTGCAGTAGCAGTTAGTCCTGTGTTTTGGGAGATTTCTACCTTCTTTGTATTTGTGGTACAGTGAAATTGGAACACATATTTATGTAGGAAATGCAGGGTAGCTTGTTCTCTGCAAAAAACACTTATAATTGGAGGTTTTGCCTTTTTGATATTTTGGGCAATTGTGTTCATTGAATTTTTTTCCATAGCATCTTGTTCTTTAAAGTTTCAAATTGGATCTTGAAAAATTGTATTCATATAGAGAAAAGCAAATGAAAAATGCACTAGCTGTAGTAGAGCTGTATTAAATTTAAAAATGAATATAGCAAATTGGTTTAATATAAAAGTAAAATCTGCATTGCGCTTGCCTTTTCAATAAAATATAATATGTAAAAAGGATGTTAAATAGTATGCAAGTGCATTTGCCATGGTAAAAGTGCCTTTTAGTTTAATAATAAATCTAAACTTCCTACTGACTATGCATGCTGTTAGTGTAATGCTTCTTGAAAGTTGTTGCAGTATTTTACATAATAATGATGCCTTATTTTGGCTGTAGCTTGCCAAAACTGTCCCCCAAGAAGTATAACTGTGGAAACCGGGTGTAGTATAAAGCTCGAGTTAATCTATTTGGGGACTTTAAATAGAGTGGCTGCCTGTTGATACAAAAGTAATAGAGTGGCTGCCTGTTGATACAAAAGTAACAGCGGACAATCTACAGGAGTTTTTCTTCGCTTGGTAATGGTATCTGTGGAATCAGTTATATTGCCAGTAAGGACTAAGAAATTTTATTTGGACTTGACAGCCAGAAGTGACGGCACACTACGTATTTAGCAAGAAACATATATTTCTATATGTCTTGAACAAATTATGATTGAGCTTCATTTATAAGATGGCACAGGGAAGAGATAAGCTGTGAGAATCTGGCTCAAGCATGATAGACTGGGATATGTACAAAGCAGGATGTTATGAATACTGTTGCAGGAGTCACCACCTCACATGTTTACTGTCATAGTGAGTATGCTCGTACAACTATTCTTTCATTCAATGCACATTAGTAACTACGAACCTGTCAAGTTTGTCATCCATTCCTTGTTGCAAATTGGTAATTTATTCTTCAAGGGCAGCAGGCACTGAATTTGTAGATGAAACACTGAAATATAAAGTTGTTTGCTTGCAGCAACCTTTTCATTGGTTCCATATTTAATGTGGAATTATTCAGATGACTTTTACTTCTGCAGAAATTGTGCATATTGGCTGATATGTAGATTATGATGACAGAAATTTGGGTTGCGTTTTATGGCTGAAATGTTCTGAACCAGGCAGTTTTGTCATTATTAGTTCATATGTTTTGTTAGATTGCTTACTGGGAAAATGTTCAAAACTATAAATTTAAAACGTTGTTTAACAAGTTGTGCTGCATTGTGCAAGAGATGTAATTTAATTATTATTTATTGTAATTTAATGCAATCAGGAAGATAAATCAAATAACTTTTTCATAGTCCTAAAATGTGTGCAAGGGGCCTATGATTTGAAAACAGCCCAAAGGTAAGCTTAATCCACCACAGGCCAGATGCTTTTTCTTTGAATGTGGGTTTCAGTGTTTCAGTGAATGTTAGTTTCAAAGGCAGAGAAGTTTTAGTGCAAAGTGTGTTTTTCATTGTGAGACTGTATTGCTTTGTTAACTGTTCATCAGTGTTTGTGCTATAAAATTTGAAATAAAAGTTTTAAATTAAATCCAGATATCTAAAATTATTGTAGAAGTAAAGCAGAAAACAGTACGCACACAGAGTTTTGAACAGTGCTTGACAGCTGGGGAGAAATGGAGAAATTAGCCAAGCAGTGTGACACTGGAATGGCTGCGTAGGTGGCAAAAATTAGACCACTTTTGCTTACATGTCCAGAATGTTTGACATGAAAAGTTGGCAGCCTAACTGTATTCTTTATCAGCGGCTACCAGTTGTAGTCCATATTAGAATTACAGTGAACCGTTTCCTAGGGTGTTGGACCATTTGGCCCAAGTTTTTATCCCACACAAGAGGAAGAAAGGTTGAGCAGTGAGTCGATTGGTCAGTTAGAACAAACCTGGATTAGTGAACTTTCAAAAGTATTTTAACATGTATATAGGAGGGTGGCTTATTGCTGTCGAAATTGTTGTGGACACTAATAATGGCAGAGGACTGTCTTACCAAGGTATGTTATACCGACTGAAACACTGTTTGTCTAATAATAGTGACAAGTACCTGTTTTTGTGAGAAAGCAGGTACCCATGGGACTTAAAGTATTCAAGTACCCTAACAACGTGGTGGAGGATTCAGATGTTCAGAAAGAACTTATGGAAATTTTTAACCACCACCTCAGTAGCAACAAATATGACAGAACACCAAATAAATTGCCCTATATCTAGTTCCTTATCCTGTACATATTGTCAACCCATTGCTTCCAGATACATTATCTCCAAATCCAGAAAATATCAAAAGCTAATTTAATACATTTTTGAAATGTATAATAAGCTTACATTGCAACCTTACAATGGATGGAGACTTCCACCCAAACCCTGAGCCATCTACTCTTGATAAATCTACACCCTGTATTACTAGCCCACCCAAAACTCTATCAATAAATAGGCCCCCCAACTCCTTCCTGGCCTGTCACCTAAACATTAGAAGCACAAATAATAAGGTGCATAACCTGCATGCTGTCGTAGCTGTTCACTTGCCTGATGTACTTTGTCTAACCGAAACCTGGCTAAAACCCTCCACTTATGACAATGCAGTATTACCACCTGGATACAACATACTCTGGCTAGATCGCACCACCGGAAAGGGGGTGGGGTAGCTTTACTCTATAAATCCACACTAAATGTAACTATGGACCCCTTACAACCACCCTAAGTTAATAATGGAGAAATTATTTCTACCAAATTGCAAATTAATAAAAGCAAATGTATAAAGATTGTCTGCTTACACATTTCCCCCAGGGAATAACGTAACTATCCTAGAAAATATACTCCACTGGTTATCTAGTACCTACCCTCAAGAAACCATGGTACTTGGGGATTTTAGCATAGGCTGGAACACCTGCTCCTTTGAATCTCCAACCACTCATGTAAACCTATATGGGTTTACACAGATTATATCCTCCCCCACCAGAGTAGGGAAACCTTATTATGAAGAAAGTATACTGGACTTGGATAATCAACAGTCTTCCCCAGCAGTACATATCGGGGACCCTGCCCGATGACCTAAGTGACCACTCTCTTACATATATATTCAAACAGTCTCTAATCCCCATGAGCCTACCACAGAAACGGTGAGAAACAATAAGAACTTTATCCTTACAAACTTCCAAGAAGAACTCGCATCATGCAATTGGTTAGTCCTGAAATACTTGCCCCTGGATGAAGCTGTTGCTCACTTTAATAATAAATTCCAAGCTATCCTTGATTCTCATGCTCCTGCTTGCTTCACTAGAACTAAAATGAAAATCACACCATGGCTCTCATTCCGAAACAAATGGTGGGCCTTATGTCGCACCACAAAGGCCCCCTTAGATCAAAACAGATATCGACAACTAAAAAAAATCCATCCTACTAGATAAAAATAACTGCTATTGTCAACTACAGCAGAAAAATCAAACTAACCCTTAAAACGTTTTGGGCAGGTATAAATAAACTGTTACATCCAGGCCAAACCACCACTCCAACCTCTGCAGCCTCTAATGATAAACTACCAGAGGATGTTGCAAACACCTTTAATAGTGTCTTCACTGAGACTGTTCAGTCCCTCACTAGTCAGCTACCTCCAAGCCATCCCAGCTCAGATAATCACTCCCAGTACCCAACTCTCCTTTAGCTTTCAACCAGTTGCTACATCATTCATTCAAGGTCTGATCAAAAAACTAAAACCAATTACCCTATCTGCTAACTTTCTCCCTGTGGAGTATCTGCAAAAAGCTGCAGATGCCATAGCATATCCCATCTCCATTCTAATCAATTGAACCATAGCAGAAGCCACCATCCCCTCCATCTGGAAAATATCCCATGTCATACTGCTCCATAAGAGGCAGCTCCACTGAACTGTCCAATTTCCGACCCATAGCTATACTGCCACTACTGGCTAAAATTATGGAAAAATGCATCCATAGTCAACTGCTACATTATCTGATTCAGAACAATTTATTAGCCAGCTCTCAGCATGGTTTCAGGCCACATCATAGTACCGCCACAGCCTTCCATGCCTCTGTCATAAACAGTAACCATAATAATAACAAATTATCATCCTCTGCCCTCTTTTTGGATCTCTCCAAAGATTTTGATATGGTTGATCACCAACTACTAATTCACACACTAAAGACGATGTGCTTAGATACTCAAGCTCTGCAGTGGTTCCAATTCTATTTGAGCAGTAGACAGCAGGCTGTCCTATGGCAAAACAAACTTTCTAACCTCCTACCCAACACCTTGGGAGTTCCCCAGGGTTCTATACTTGAACCTCTCTTTCCATATTTAACAATGACCTCTACACTGTCTTGTCATCCTAGATGCAAAATGCATTCAATATGTAGATGACTCCACCTTGATTTGCTCTACTACCTCTGTCTGATTTACAAACGTTATCCCAGAACACTTTTAATACAATTGATAATTGGCTAACTGATCATCACCTGATCTTAAATCCCAATAAAACAAAGCTGCTACTGTTTTCCCCTACTCGCAGATCCTCTGTATCATCCTTCTCTATAAAGTGTAACAACGGTGCCATAATCTCCTCTGACATCTACACAGTTTCTAGGTGTTACTGTAGACAACCTCAAATTTGATAGGCATGTCAATCTATCAAAACCATCAGTAAAAAACTTTGCTCACTCTATAAGATCAAACCTTTCCTAACTCCACCTACTAAAATTGCCATTGCATGTTCTCATCATCTTTCAACTCTTTATGCTTCCCCTTTTTTCACCAACTTAAGCAAAACTTAACTTAATAAACTCTCTAGCTGTTCTAATCAAATTGCCCAATTCGCTACTGGCATGCCATACAAGACACACCACTGTAAAAACTTTAACTATCTAGGCCACGCCTGTTTCAGTAGAACCAGCTTTTAGTGGCACATAAAGTACTTAACCGGCCAGAAAGCACACCTGCACTTAAAAATATTATCAATCCCCACACCAAACTCGGACCACTTCACTCCTAACAGATTGCTAGTACAAACTGTCAAAATCAATAATTCAGCCGGTGACTGTTTGCCAACTATGTTGGTAAAACCTGGAATTTGCTATTTGCCAACTATGTTGGTAAAACCTGTAACTTGCTGCCTGCTGATATTCTTTAGAACCCATCCCAAGTCAATTCAATAAAAGTCTCAAACAGTATTTTAAATCACATTGGCTCTGTCCTTGTTCCAAGCCAGATTAGTCCTTTTTCTATGTTTGTGTTCTAATTCATTCGTAACTTAACTGTGTGTCTTTTCTTGGGCCTTTTAACCTTGTGTAAATTAAGTACTTGTGTGATTGTATTACGTGTATAGCTGAACAGAACCTGTAAACTTTGTTTATCAAGATTTGTTATATTGTTTTTACCTTGGAGCTTGTCTCCCTGGGCCTCTGCTGAAAATGGACATGTATCCAGTCAGACTAGCCCGGTCAACAAATGTAAAATAAATAAATTGTGGTTTGGATGTTATGCGTGCCATTATTAACAATAAAGAAAATAGCTGGAAATTCTGTACAGTAAGATACCAAGTCTTAACTCGGTACAAATTGATTTATTGTTTATTGCTTATATTTATTTAATGATTATAAAAATATTTTATTTTAAAATATGTAAACAATAGGAGTGGGAAAAAAAACTCAAAGTAGGGAATCTGGAAAGAGGGGAGTATTTGGAAAGGAGGGTTTACCCAGTACCCAAGGGGAAGGCACATTGTACAGGTGAACTGTAGTGACTTGGTTAGCAACAAATGACACGCTTCAGGTGTTGGGAGAGAATCAGTTAACACGAGTCATATGAATAATGGGCACTCAAGGAAGATTTGTAACAAGGAAGTAGAGATTAATGACCCTTTAAAGTTTTCCCCTTTAGGAGCCAGTCGGATAAAAGACCATCAGAGGGATATAGATTTGAACCAAGGCTCAATACAAGAAAGGAAAGGATACAAACCCAGGCAGTGGAGAGGACACAGATGAATGGTGTTGCTCATCCAGTCAGGGTAAAACAGAGCAACCATTGTGGGTTCAGTTCAAGCAACTTTTATTGTATGCTAACACATCAGGATTAAGGCTTAGTAACTTAGTTGAATAAACTTTTATAAACTGACTACTACACTCATACATGTTAAAGCTCTGGCTGTTCTCTCCAAATGGCACTGCTGCCTGCCTGTGCTCACTATTTATATGCCCGTGCCTGCACTTGGAAATGCTTTTTAAAGTTACAGCACACTGTATTCTACAAGTGGTAATAGATTAACCCTTAGTAACCAGACTCTAAATTAACTGAGTGTCGACAAGTACTAGTTCCATTAATATCGAAGGTGTGGTAAATTTCCCAAGATAATTTTAAAATCTCTAATTACAGAGGTTTAGAAATCTACTTTACACATTTTTCTGCTTTTTAAATAAGGTTTACCTTTGTTCCTGCAGTGAGCACCGACATTAGTGAGACCCTTATAGGTCTTTACATATTGGTGTTATTTATGGTAACAAAGGGATCGGGTTGGACATTTCGGGTACTTGTAAGAAAAGTGTTTATAACCCTCTGCTGTATCTTGTATTGCATCATTTTTATGCTTTTGGTGAGGGTGAAGTTATGCAGTATTCTAAATAATAAAAACAAAAAGGGAAAAGTACATAATTTTAAACAAGGAGGAACATTGAGTGATTTAAGTAAAAATCCCAATATCCGAATTCTGACACCTGACAAGGGGAAATTATTGTTCTAATGAGTCACTGGACCTGTGTGGGGAAAATGCTGGAACTGTTAGAGATGAAAGGTACATCCAAGTATCAAGAAATGAAGTTCAGTCTCCTACAGAAATATTGATGTAGTTTTGGAGGACAACTTCCTTTAAGGGGTCCTAGGAATTTTTGACCGTTCACAATCCTATTGTTCCATCCAGTTTTCGGTATGCCCAAGGTCCACAAAAATTATAGACACCCTTAAGGCCTGTAGTTGCAGCTGCAGGTTCCAAAATGCACCCATGGTGGTTTATGTAGATAGAAAACTAAAATATCTTTTTAAACTACACCACTATGTTTATCTGATTCTTGGGACTTTGACTAAAATCACCAGTAAATTGTATTCCACTTCTCCATGGTTTGTTACAAGCATTGTTTTTTGTTCTGTGCTTTTCCCACATCTTGGAGTTGTAGTGGTTTGAAAATGTGGTGGTGGGTTGTTAATTGAAACTCCTAGACGAATGCATGAAACTGGTTTTGGGTAACAATTTCCTGTATTTAGAGGGGGGGTTTTATAAACAGTTGAGTGGGGTGGCAGTGAGTGCTGCCTGTGCCCCCTTGTTTGCCATCATGGTTTTATATCATTGGAAATAACAACTGGGGACAACGGTATGTATTCAAATCTAGACATTTACCTTTATTTGAGGCTTTTGGATGACTGATCTGGGACACCCCAATACAATAATTAGAAGTGTTTTGAGTGTATGTCAGTGGGACTGCCGAATTTAAAAAAAAAAAAAAAAAAGGTTTAGATGATAGTATTAAGGATTTGGAAAGTTCTAAGTTTGTTTCACGGTTATACAGAAAAGAAAATTTTTCTAATTCATACTTGCACTGTGGTAGTGAGCACCCCCCTCATCAAAAGAAGAACATAGTTAAGGGGCAAATGGTATGAGTTGCACAAATGACCTCTTATGATGATTTGAAAATAAAATTAAAGAATTATTTTTGGAATGTGATTATCCACCCCATTTAGTTAATGGAGGTAGCAACTGAAGTCATACAACGATAGGGCACAAAATTTGCCCCCTATTGGGAATTAATTATTCTAGTGAGTCTCAGATGTCAAGGACATCTTAGAAGAAGGGACCAGGGAAAAGACAGTAATAGAAAACCATAGACTAAAAGGAAGATACAAATGCGGTATGTGTAAACAATGTGCATACATTACAGATACGGATGCACAGCAAATTCCTAGAATTGGAAGACTTTTTAAAGACCAAAGCCACTTCAGTTGTCTCTTTAAGCAAAGTTTGTTTTTCATTTTATGTTGATAAAGCTGAGATAGCATTGAAGGTCAGGATTTATGAACACCGCAATGTCATAAAAAGGGGAAAGAGATGAATGCACTGTTTAGACACACTACACAATATAAGGAATGTTATACTGTGTAATCGAACAGGTGGAACAAAATCTTAGGAGTGGACATTGGGAGACCTGCTGGAAAAACTGCTGTGTTGACTTTGAATGCCAGCATTCCCCTGGGTTAAATGACCAAGCCTCAAATTTCCTGTGTTGAAATTAAGTGCAGCAAAGCTTTAACCCAGATTTATTGGAAATAAAAATATTTATTTGTTCTAGTTTAGGGTTCCAGCTTCCCTAAAATTAAAGTTTACAAAGTAAGAATATTTTTTTACCAGTTTTAAACATGACTGATTTTGTATTTTTTAATATCTTCATATGTAGTTTTGTATCCAATAGAAGTATTCTTAACATTTAGTTTACTTAGAATTAACAACTTGTTGGTAATTTGAAACACTTTGTGTATGTATTGTTGTTGTGTCTTTCGGCTTTTCCCGGTTAGGGGTCGCCACAGTGGAACTCCGGTCTGTTAATGATTGGCAGTAGATTTTTACGTGCAGAGTTGCCGGCCCTGACGCACAACCTTCAACAAAGGTACGCCCATTCACAGATGTCTACACACAGAAGACACTCTAGCTGAGAAGACACTCTAGCTGAGAATCTAACAGGATATCGTCTTGCTATGAGGCGACAACGCTATTGCAGTGCCACCACAGCAGTTCACTTTGTGTATTTATACACAATCTTTATGGTTGAAGCCGAAGTAATTGTATCATTGATTTAACGTAATGGTTTGAAACACTGTCCATGGAGTTTTTGATTGACATTACTTTGTTACTAATGAGGTTATAGTAAAAAATTTAAAACTGTGCAAATAGATGACATTTTATATCTGATGAAGTCTCGTATATAGAGATGAAAGAGCTTGACTTTTGCTTAATCAAGGAAACAATTTCACAATTTTCCTGGGGGTCCTTTTTCCATCTTTGGTTTCACAGGATAAGGTGGTCATGGTTTATCCCATAGCTGAAGAGTATGCTAATAGGAGAACCATAACTACTAGTGTGCCCTATCATGTCTGCTACATTTTGTTCTTCAAGGTCGGTCTTTTGCATGACTACTGTTTAATCCTTATGGAGGTTGTGATAAGCCATACTTGGAGATGATTAAGGGGCCTAGTATATTATTAATGATCAAAGGAAAACATTTGTTTTTTTTCTATATAGGGCCACTAAGCTAAGATTTGTCCCAAAGTAAATTGGGGTGTCAGGCATTGAGGTATCTGGGTGATAATTATGATGGTGGGCGAGCTGAAGTCCACACTAAATTTGTAGTCTCGAATATTTGCTGTTTGAAATCAGGAATGATGGTGTAAGTGTTACTGAATACAGAGCATTGACAAGCTTCACTCATCTTCCCTACATAAAGAAGGCTGTATAATTTATTTTGGTATTTATGGGTGTTTTGAGTTCAAATCAACTTTGTGTATTCTGACTACAGCTTTTAGTTGAATGAAATAGAGACATACAATTTGAGTATGATCCAGACCTGTGTTAAATTTAATGAGCTCCCCATGACAGTGCATTTCTAAGTGCCCTTTTATTATTTATTTGCATTTGTTGACCGGGAGTGTCTGACTGGATGTAGGTCCATTTTCAGCGGAGGCCGGGGGAGAAAAGCTCCACAGTTAAAATAAACACAGTAGTTGCATTGGATTACATAGCGATTAACAATTTAACATAGCAGTTACTTACAACATACTTACAGATGAAGAACATAGTACATCAGTAGACTAGAATCTTTATCTGTGAAGTACATAAGACATTAACAAATGTTACAATGAGAAGTTCCTGCTGTATAATAAGTACTAGGCTTATGAGCATCTGAGCTTGCTATAATCAAGTTAGTGGAGTGGAAAGAAAGGTAGTGGTTGGATGGGGTGGGTGATATTAGAGTGGGAGTTGCAAGGGCATAGCCAGCATGTTTTTAGGTGCGCTTTTAGTAAAGTTTTGAAGTGGGTGCATGATGGTACAGAGGTAATTGTGGGTGGAAGGGAGTACCATAATTTGGCTATGGTGCAAAAGAATAGTGCTTCAGCAGAGTTATTGGCTTTAATGATCTGCAAATGAATTTTGTTGCTGAATCTTAGTGGTCTGGTGGTGTGATTAGGGTTGGAGTAGATTCTGGAGGGATGGGACATTTAGTGGATGGTTTACTAGTTTGTGGGCGAGTGAGAGTTGATACCACTGAAGGAGGTGAGGGAGTTCAAGCCAGCCCAGTTCAGCATGCGAGACAGTGGTGACTACGGTAGGATGCCCCTGTGGCAAATTTGGTGATTTTGTTGTAGCAGGTCTCTAGCTTGTTTAGATCACATTGCCTTAGGTTGGTATATATATTGGAGAGGCATAAAGCAGGGTGGAGATGAGGTGGGAATTTGCTATTGAAATCTTTGCTGCTTTGGTGAGAAATTGCTTATTTCTGTATAACGCTCCTAGTGTTGTGTGGACTTTATGGTCATGGATATGTGACTGTCAAATTATTTCCACTCCTAGCAATTTGGTGTGTTCAGTTGGGTATATAGTGGTGGTGTCTTTTGCTGTGATGTTAAAGTGAGAGTTGTTTTGAGTATGTTTGGTGGGTTGGAAGATGAGTAGTTTAGTTTTGTTTGGGTTGAGTATTAATTGGGCATCAGATAACCAAGTTTCAACAGGGGAAAAGGCTTCCTGTGTGACTTTTTACAGTTTGGGTAGGGACTGGGCTGAGCAGATGATGGCTGAGTGTTCTGCGTATTGTATGAGTGTGCCTTGTTTGGTGGCAGAGGCTAGATTATTGGTGTAAACAGAGAAGAGTAGGAGTCCAAGGATGGATTCTTGGGGAACCCCTATGGAGACAGTTAGTTGGGGAGATATGTCATTCTGCCATACAATGGATTGTTGGCGGTCAGACAGGTAACTCTGAAACCAGTTGGTAACTGAGAGAAGGATAGGTTATTGAGGACAGATAAGTTGTTTGTGTGAGACCATGTCAAATGCTTTAGATAGGTCTAGGAAAGTAGCAGAGAAGAGATGGCCATTGTTTTTATGCTGAAGGATAGTATTAGTAAAGGAGAGTAAGGCAGTGGTGGTATGGTTTGGTTGGAAACAATGCTGAGTACTGGAAAGGTGGTTGTTATTAAGGAGGTAGTCTGAGACCTGAGAGTGTATGCATCTCTCTAATATTTTGGAGAGAGAATAGCTATGGGGCGGTAACTGGTTAGTTCTGTGGAGGGTCTGCCTTTGTGGAGGGGAATTGTATGTGATACTTTCCACAGTGTGGGAACGTAACTTTCTGACAGATCGGTTAATCAAGATGGATACTGGGTAGGCCAGAGCATCAGCTGCGATTTGTAGGTATTCTCTTGGGAGGTTGTCTGCTGCTAATTTGGTGGGTTTAACTTTAGTCAAGAGTTTTTTTTTTTTTATGTTGGAGGTAGGTACAGGAGAAAGAGAAGGCAGTGGGGAGATTACTAGTTGAAGGTGTGGGTTGGAGGGGAGGGGGGTTGTGTTTAGCTAGTGATGGGATGGTATGGTTTGGGTGAAGTGTGTATTGAATGAGGTAGCAATATTTTCTGAGGAGTGAGGGATGTTAGGAGGAGGGGTACTGACTTTACATGGGTGGAGGATGGAGTTTATGGAGGAACAGAATTGTTTGGGGCTGTGTTGAGTCTAGGGCAGACTGGTAGTATTGGAATTTGTCCTGTTTTATTAGCTTTTTGACTATTGCGTAGTTCTAGGAATTTCTGTCTAGTTGAGGGGGTTTTAGTTTTGCACCAGTGCTTCCAGGCTATATCCTGTTTTTCATTTCTGACTTAGTGGTTTTCTGTAGCCATGGGGAGGGTTGTTCTTTTGTTCTGGAAAATCTTATGGGGGCATGGTAATTAAGGATGCTCAGGAAGGTAGTATTAAAAAATTCAACTGCGTCATCTAGACTAAGGTACTTTAGAGGATGCCAGTTACATTCTTTGAGGGATGAGATGAATGTGAGTGGGTTAAGTTTAGTTTTTTACATATTTGACTGTAGATGACAGGTTTAGCTTGGTTTGGGTATTTTTTGAGTAGGAATGTTAGGGAGTGATCACTGAGGCTATATCTGATAAGCAGCCTGTTCTATATGACTGGGGGCTCTTACTGACTAGTATCCAGTCCAGGGTAGTGTGCTTGCTGGAGTTTTTATTTATCCTGGTTGGCAAATGGACTAGTTTGGTGAAGCCATGAAGGTTTACATGATGGGGTTGGATGGTTGCCAGAACAGGATTGCCAGTCAATATTGAAATCACCTAAAATGATAGTTTCTTGGGGGAGATGGTGGGTAGACCAGCTGAGGAGGTTTTCTAGTGGAGGGATGTTTTGGCCAGGTGGGAAGTAGCATCCAATTATGTTGATGGTTTTGTTTTGGTTTATTTTGAGGTTGGTATATATTTCTTCATTGCCTATTTGTGGAGCTGATGATTTTAAGATCTGGATGTTTAGATGCTGTTTAAATATTATAGCTACACCACCTCCTTTCTTGTTTAGCCAGTCTACTTAGTATGCCATAACCTGTAAGGAGTATTTGCTCACTGGTAATGTGAGGTTTTAGCCAGGTTTCTGTCAGGATGACTATATCTGGGGGGTACAAGTCTATGGTGGCATGGAGTTCATGGACTTTGTTGGATATACTTCTAATATTTAGGCTTAGTAGAAGGAAGTCACTTGGCTTTCTATTGGCTGTAATATGGGAGAAGTTGTGGTTTCTAGTCTGATTATGAGGATTGGGGTTGGAGATGGTAGGGCCAGGGTTGGGGTGGATGTCTCCACTTAGGGCTAGTTTTGATATGCATGAGGTTATTAGTTTTCTCAGTTTTTGAATGTGTTTATAAGGGAAACTTTGATTGTGCTCTGTGGGTAATGGGTATGGTGGGAGGGTTACTATGTTAAGTTGTAGGGATGCTTTATGTTTGAGTAATATAGTTGGTAGAATATGTGGGGGATGCATAGGGATGGTTCTTGAGCTGGTGGGAGGGGAGCTGAGTGAGGGTGAGACATGAGTGGTGGTGTGACTAGTAGTACAGTGGTAGTGGTTGAGTGGGGGAATGATGGAGCTTTGGTAGGAAGTAAGATGTGCAAGGAGAGTGCATGCAGTGAGCATATGTAAGGTATGCTTGTACATGTTAGTTGAGGAGGTGTGATAGTAGTGGGAAGATGGAGGAGGTAGTGTTGGGTTAGCGCTGTGGTTCGTTATTGGAAAGATGGGAGGGGTTTGTGAGTGTAATAAAGGTGGGACCACTGGGGGCGTGAGGGAATAGGGGGCAGGGTAGGGAGTGAAGCGGGTAGAGACCCTGTTAGTTGCTCTTATGAGGGGGCTGGATACTATCACTTAACAGAGTTAACTGATGAACATATAATAGTGACAAGGGTGGTTGTAGTTTTAAAAATGGTGCCTGCCACAGGTAATATTTAACTTTGGGATTGTCTTAAGGTAATAAACAGGGAAGGGAATTTTATAATAACTTTGCATTTTCTTCCTTTTATTGTAAACTTTATATGAGAATTCCACCATAAGTGTCTGTCTTTAAATTTCCCCACATGCATTTAATATGTATAGGAACAGTTTTCTTTATACTGCTAAGGTAAAAGTGAAGTCCTTGACTTTTATACGGTCTGTTTGGGTCAGGGTGCATTCAAAATTATATGCATCACACAGTAAATCTGCAGGAAATTTACTTTTGAAAATTCCTTAAACTGATGCATTTGCTTAAGGAATAATAGAGAACCTAAAATCCTAAGCAATGACTAATGATTTGAGTTAAAAATGTAGGGTGATATTTACAGAGGTACATAAGAGGGGTCATTAATAAAGACTGGTGCTGGGCATGGTTTCCATTTGCAGTGTAGATGATCATATATATATATATATATATATATATATATATATATATATATATATATATATATATGTGTGTGTTTGTATGTATATGTATAATTAGGATTAGTGGGGAACATCGAGGAAGATCTGTAACTGGCTGTGAGTTTTTTGGTATCTGCTCTGAATCCCTAGTACTTTGTCCCAAATTTCAATTCAGCTGTAGAAGATTGGAACACCATCACCCAAAAACTACTTTAACAATTGCAACCTGTTATCTTTAATAATGTTTAAATATTTTAACAGTGCATATGGAAAACACTTGGGGACAAGCCTTCCTGCACTCTGTCCTCCAAGCTTTGTATATACCAACTCTATGGTCTCAAAATTTGAGGAAGGCAGAAACTCCCAATAACAATACACAGTGGTCTTATCACTTTTTTGATCCATATGGATTGTGATTTCCAGTGGAACAGCCCCCTGAGGAAAAGATTTGACAGCCCTGTATTTCACCAACATGGGAGTTGACATAGGTTCGTAGGTGTGTACTAGGCTAATGGCCCTGGAGCCTTTACAAGCCTAGGCCATAGAAGTTCCCTGGCATTGTACCGCATAACGTTAATTCCCAGTGCCTCTATCAAGTAGACCCATTGCAGCAATCACCGGGGTAAACTTTCTATTTCCCATCCACTCATCAATATTTCTCTTGAAGAGGGTTAGTGAGGTGCTCTGCTTGACATGTATGGGGTGTCTATTCCAGAGCATGGGCAGTCTCTGGGTTATGAACCTGTCCCTCCAGCATGTTCTGTTGATTGTGGTAATGAGGTTGAGGTTATGAGGTTGAGGTTTGTGGTGTGGAGGGATTTGGATTTCTTTAGATGTAGCATTTCTAACCAAGCTGGGTCAGACATGGCTTTGTAAGTCAAGCAGAGAATCATCTCTTAGTAGACAATACAAGACGGAGAATAGCTGGAGTTCGAGTCTGTCCATGTAGGACATGTCTTTAAGACCTAGGATCCTCTTCGTGAGGTACTTTTGTGGCCTTTCCAACTGTTGCATGTGTCTAGTGAAGTACATAGCAAATGGGGCATTATACTCTGATTGACCTAATGAGGGAAGAGTAGAGAGCGATGATTACCTTTTTCTTCTTGGATGCAAAACCCTTGGTAATGAGATGCCACACAGAAGGACTTTCTGACCACAGTAGGAATGTGGTGGTCAAAGGAGAGGTTGCTGTCCACCTGTTTTCCCCCAGATCTCTTAACACCTTCAGTGTTCAGTGAGTTCCCATCGATATGGTAATTGGGGGAACAGAGTTTTTCCCAAAGGAGAGGATGCATTTTTTGGCATTATGCTTAAGGCCATGGTTTCGACACCAGTCATTGGTCTCAGTGAGGCCTTTCTGTAGGATGTCTGTATCACTTGGGGATTAGGCTTCCAGCTTGCAGTCATTTGCGAACTTGGTCAGCCAGAGTTCCTCTGTGTTGGCTTGGACTTCTGAGAAGTAGATCCCAAACAGGAGAGGACCCAGGACCGATCCCTGTGGGACTCCACTTCAGACTGGTCAGCAGTCTGACTTTGAGTCCGCTATTGTGGGTTCTGTCTGTGAGCCACTTTGCAACACACCTAGTGATGCAGGGGTTAATGCCTAGTTTACTGACTTTATCAATAATTCCTGAGTGGGGAATGATATCCAAAGGCCTTGGCCAGATTGAGGTAGGCTGTATGAACTGCCTTGCCCTCATCCACAACTCTGGTGACTGACTCGAAGTCAACCAGTCACGTAGTCACGTGAGGTTTCAAAGGCAAAGAGGTTAAGCATTATTGGCATAAGTTTAAAAAAGTACCTAGTCAAGAAATACAGTAATGCATGCTAAATCAAAAATCTGTTTAGGAGGCTGATTAGGAAATGTAGCTTGTTGATAATTCAACTGGTAAGACTCAAGCGCTATACAAACATGTTTTAGAAGGTTTACTATTAAAATGTTGAAGTGCAGTCCATCAAATACCATATGGTCGAAATCATGGTTCTAAAGTTGCACAGTGTTTAATGAAAATATTACAAACCATAATAACGAAAATAAATTTTCATTAGTTATTATGAGTTTGGCATTGTGAATGGAGATCTCTGTTATGGTGTGGATCGGGGAATTTACCATTTTCCTCACAGTAATGTGATCTTGTAGTTGATGCATATAATTTGCAGGGGAAAACGTAAAAGGACTTGCCCACTTTTGAAAATGGAAGTCAAGCATATCAAACCTGTGTGACCTTTGGCTTTCATTAAAACTGTATGTTAATTTTCGACTTGAGTTCAGCTGTGTAAATAAGCGCACAACTGCACTTCAGCATTTTGATAGTAAACAGTTTTTCAAGTTATAGAAAAAGCCTAGTGTCTAACTATACTCTAAAGTGTGAAGGGAATGTAATCCCTGACCTAGAGGAATTGGCTATTGTATTTGCCAAAAATTTCTTTGGTGGAGCAAGAAGAACTGGTACTTCTGCTGACATTTTAAAGAATTGGTGTGGACATTACTGGCAGTCCTTAAGGACCATTTTTAAATTGAATGTGGTTTATTGCCTATCTGAATTGTTTCTGTATTTTTTGTGTTGTGGGTATGTCACTGAGATATGGAGGGAGGCCGTTTGGTACCTATTCCTAAGTCCTTGGATGGATCTATGGTAGAGGATTATAGGCCCATTTCCCTAACCTGCAGATCAGGCTCCCTATTGAAATTTGAGTGCGGACAAACTGGAAAAAAAGGCCAAAAATGCAGGAGAACAGCGAATTTCAAAAATTGCTCTTTACACTTTTTTTTTTGCAGGGGGGGGGGCAAGCCCCCCATCCACCCATGCCACCCCCCTTGAACTTGTATATACCAATTCCAAGATTGCCATACCTCAGAGAAAATGGAACATTCTAGGAAATGGCATCTTGGGCTTAGTACATTTATTCTGATCTTTCGCCACTCAGTCTCTGTATTTCAGGACTCTCTCTAGCACGTCATATGGGTACTACATGTTGTCCAAGTGTTTTAGGAAAACTATATGTAACATTATTCAGAGAGTCCGTCCCCACTATCAACATCTAATCAGATTAGTTTTGTCTGTGGTAATTCCTGTCCATTTAATCTGTCCTCATTTTTTTTATTAGGACATTTGTTTTTTCATTGGACTGGAGTCTTCCAAGTTAGCATTTATTTAATTTTGCAAAAATATTTGATCATTATACATGTATTCCAGAATGTTTGCTAATCAGTATACCTCAGTACATCATGGACGGATGGCATATTGGTTGTCAGAGAAAATTTGTGATCAGAGTCAAGGATAGTCTCTCCTGAATCTAAAGTTATTATCAAGGAGAGTCCGTCAGGGGTCTGTAACGGAGCTTGTTTTGGAATTTTTATGACACTGTTTCCTGTATATGATAAAACTTGGTTAAGCAAGTTTGCTGCCAACATTAAAGTGGATGGTATTGTTTGTAATATTAAGGGTCCAAGGTTCTTGCAGGAATATCGGGGCATATTATTTCATTAGTCTACCTCGGAGTGTATACAATTCAATGTAAAAAAAATATAGTATTCTAGGTTATGGAAAAAGTGAGTACTGATGAGCCGTAGACCAACTGCTAGTTGAAGTAAAGTTTGTGAAGGACTTAAAAATTGTAGTGGACTCTGGCCTCAGCTTTCATGAACAGTGATGAGAAGTGTTATGGTACTCCAAGCAGTATCACATGATGCTTTCTCGGTTGGGAAACTAGTGTTTTGGTACCACTATGCAAAGTTGCAGTCAGACCCTTTAGAAAATATTGTGGCTCCCTCTGTGTTCATAATAGTATCTAGTTACTGAGACTTGAGTGTGTTCAGAAGTCTTTCTCTAGAACAATTATGAAATTGAAACGGTACCCATATAATGAATGATTAAAAATACTGCCTTTTATTCTGAGGAGTACAGGTTAATTCAAGGGGACTACTTATTGTACAAATGAAAAACTTCATTCTACACCGGGCATTAGATTTCTAAATCATATCTGAAATTGTGGACACTTGGCTGTGCCTCAGGCAAACACTAGTGGACATTGCAACATCATTTAAGAGCAGGTAGGATCTGCAATAGCTTACCGCTTGAAATTGAAAGCTATAGTAATGTGGTATGGTTTAAAAGGACAGATTTTTCTTTTCGTCCAAATGTTTTTGATAGGAATTAATACTTTGTAAACTCTTCAATAGTCCTATAAGGGGTTTTGACGTTTCCAGTAAAACAAACTTTGATATTTGGAAAAAAAATGCTTTGGGAGATGTAAATGAGGTAAATGTGGATATGATATTGTATGGCTATTATAAGAATGTACTACTTTAAGAATTTATTTTACATTTGGTAACCGGGAAAGTCTGACTGGACCCAAGTGCTTTTTCAGTGGAGGCCCAGGGAGAAAAGTGCCACATTTAGTAAATGGTACGTTGAACAATAAAAAAAAATGATGCTGTACAATATGATGGATACACTATAATTATGGGTCTATATTATAACAACGAACGATCAAATGATTGATGTTATAGCAAACCCTAAACGTCAAATTGGCAAATCAGCGAACGGTCGGAACAGCGATTTTTCTCATGAAAAAAAATCGCTAGTCCCAAAAAAAACATTAAACACTAAATAAAGTGGGGGCTTTGCCTCCCACACCCCCCCTACTTAAATATACCAACTCAGAGATTCCACTACAGTGAAGGAAATGGCACAAACTCGGACAATGGCCCAGTGAATTTTTTTTTTCCCTTTTTCCCTGGGGGAAAAAATTGCTGTTCCAGTTCGCTGTTTTGCTGGCTCTGCGTTGAGGGGTCGACGTAACAGCGTTTGATCTTATCGTTCGCTATTCTAAAGTAGACCCTTTAATTATCCACAGTTACTAATTCATACATTTTGCAAGTATATTTACAAGCAAGGGTAAAGTATCATGGAACGAGAAGTGAGAGGACATAGAAAATTTCTAATATAATGTCAGAAAGAGAAAGCAATTCAGTGTAGTGTATGTTTGAGAATCCGCTATAAGAACTACACATCTTGTTTACACAAGAGAGATTGTGTAGGTTGAGAGAGAGATAGAGAGTCTATTCAGTTTATAGACTAGTAAGTTTATAGTAGATGTGTAGAAAAGGGTGTTGATGGTAAGGATATGGACTAATAAGGACTGGAACATGAGCTGAGCCATTTGTCAGCTACAGGAGATTTTGGTGTACTTTAGTTTTTGAATTTAGTTATGGAGGATATAGTTGTGGGTAGTTTGTGGGTAGAGTATTCCATTTTTAGATGTATGATTAGAGAAGAGGGATTCAGCAGCAGAATTATTGGTTTTAGTAACTTCTAAGTGAAATGTTTTACTGGAGCGGAGCATCCTATTACTTGTATAAGGATGAAGCAGTCTTGTAGGGCAAGAGGTGTTATTGGGGTGATGCAGAATTTTGTGGGCTAGAGCAAGTTGGTGGTAGAGGAGGAGTTGAGAAAATTCTAACCATTTAAGCTGCTTTAGGGCTATATAGTGATGTGACCTGTACAGAGAATGTGTCAAACCTGGCAATTTTGTTGCAACAGGATTCAAGTTTTGCTATGTTTGTTTTTCTTTTTACTCAATTTTTTTACAATTTTAAATGACAAATAATCATAAACTATATACAAAATTTAGAGGCCACAGTCAAGAAAAGAATAGCAAAAAATATAAAAAAAGGGTTGTACAATATTCTATAGTTCTTGCTTCTAGATTAGTTAGATGGAGTTGCATTTTGATTCATTACCTTAAGGGAGAAAACCTTTTTCAAAGGCTTTAGTCCATTTTCTGGGAGAAATTCTTAGTTCTTTTACTTTATTGATGCTATTTCGTCCAGTAGAGTCATGAAGTCTTCAGCAGTTGGAATGGAGGGTGACATCCATCTTGTTGTGATGCATTTTCTGGCTACTGCCAAAATTATCCAAATAAGATATTTATTTTTGTTATTCATTGTAATAGAATCATTTATATTCAAAAAAATTAAAGATTCTGATAATATAAGGGAATCAAAGATAGCTTGAAGGAAATTTCCGATGTCTTCCCAAAATATTTTGATGAGAGAACATTTATAAAAGATATGAGACCAATCTGCCTTACATTTTAGAGAGCATTTCCAACACTTTACCTCCTTAGAAATAATAAATTTAGCAATTCTATTAGGAGTGTAGAATGCTCTATGTAAAAATTTCCAGGAAAAATTCCCCATACTTGTAAATTAGAAGTTAATTTAATGGAGTGTAGGAGATTAGTTTAATTTTCAGAGGTTAAGGATAACCTATAATCCCTGGTAATAAAATCCCAAAATCTCTGATTAGGAATAGTTTTGTAGTTATGACTAGAGTTTTGAGATTAAACTTTTCCACCCAAGTTATGTTTGTTTTTCTAAGGTTAGTGAGAACTGGAGAAGCATAGAGAAGGGTTTAGATGAGGTGTGTACACGCAGTAGTGGTTTTAGTGTTTTTTATATAAAAAAAATGTTTATTTTTGTAAAGAATGCCCATTTTGTGCACTTTCTTTATAGTATGGGAGAGAAAGATGTCCAATTTCATATTGCAGTCAATTTCTACCCCCAAGTAGTTTAGTGTGAATGACTGACGGTAGAGTTAATTGTTTGATTCTTGGACATTAGTTTTGTTAGGGTTTAGAACTGGTTGGAAATTTTAGTAAGCCATGTTTCGACAAAGGGAGCTTGTGTTAGTGAATGGAGTTCATAAAGAGAAAGCAGCACATATTGTTGTGGAGCCATGTGCATATTGGATGACTGGAGCATCTAGTGTAGAAGTATGTAGATTGTTAGTAAAGAGAAAATATTAGGGGTCCTAAGATGGAGCTTTAGGTAACTCCTAGAGTAACTGAAAGTAGGTAGGAGAGTTCCTGCTGTAAACCTGATAAATAGCTTTGGAACCAAGCAGTAGTGAATTCACAAAACTTTAGATAAGAGAGAACACCAAGGAGTTTGCCGTGTGTGACGATATCAAAGACCTTAGAAAGGTCAAAAAAGATTGCAGATACAAATTTCCCATTGTTTCTATAATTGTTTCCGAAATATCTATAGTTTACTGTATTTGTGAATTACATTAGAGTGGTAGTGACACTATGAAAAGGTTTAAATCAGTGTTGTGTATTTGACAGTAGTCTGTTAGTATTTAGATGTTCCATAAGGTGTGTATGCATACACCTCTTTAGGAATTTGGCTAGAGGGGAAAGAATAGCAATGGGGTTTGTCAGTTCGGTGGAACCTCCTTTGTAAAGTGGAATAATATGGAAGATCTTCCAGATTTATCAGGGACTAGATTTTCAGATATGGCTGTTGATAAGAATGGCTACTGGGTACACTATTGCATTAGCAGCAATTCTCAGAAAATTAGATTGTAGTTTATCTGCATTTGATGAGTTTTAGCTTTGAGTAGTTTTTTTTTTTTTTTTTTTTTTATGTTGTCCATGGAGACTGGTTGAAGGGTAAAGCTGTAATTCTTATTCTGTGACTTAGATGGCTTGTTGGAGAAGGTGGATTGCTGAGGGATAATCGAGCTAAAATGGCTTTAGTATTTATTGAATTGGGTAGCTATATTCTCTGAGGCATTTATAGTGGTTGGGGAGGGTGTACTAGATTTACCTGGAATTATGTTATTTATTTATGGCGGTCCAGAATTTCTGGAGATGTTTTGGTGATTAATTTGGATATTGTGGTAATAGTTGATCTTGTCTAATTTAATCAGTTTCTTTGCTTTGTTTCTTGCCTCTAGATATGTTTGAGAGGCTTGTTTTTTTTTTTCTTTTTTTTTTGCTATTGGACCCAGGCCTTATCTCTAGCTTTCAGTAGTGACCTAGTTTCCTTAGTAAACCAGGGAGCAAAATTGGATTTAATTCTGATAGTTCTAGGAGGAGCATATGTGTTCAGTATGTCTAAAGTTAGAATTGAAGTATTTAACGGTTTCATTAAGGTTGAGTGGTTCCCAGTTGCAACTTTGCAGAGTAATGAAGTTAGTGGGGTTAAAGTTTCTTTTGTTTCTTATTTGCTGGTATACAGTAAGTTTAGCCTGACATAAAAGAAGCCTTAGTATGAAGGTTGGTAGGTGGCCACTCAGGCCATCTGGTAGACGGCTATAACGAAAAGATTGGGCCATTCTATTTATCCGTATCCAGTCAAGGATTGACATTCTCTTGGGGGCTTGTCAGTTTTTGTGGGAGATTGGATTGTTTGAGTAAATCCATGGAGGTTGATATGATTAGTGAGATCATGAGAGTTGTAAGTTAGCCAGTCGGTTAAAATCCCCCATGATTGTTTCATTGGCGGCCCAGTTCAGTAAGTTCTGTAGAGTGGACATGTTCTTTCTGTGTGGGATGCAGCATCCAATTATGTTAATGTTTTTTGGGATTAACTTTTAAATCTGATCAAAATTACACAAATTAGGGGTGGCTAGATTCAGATTGCCAACATTAAGCTGATTTTATTTTATACAATATTGTTACGCCACCTCCCATTTTTGAATGTTCTGTCATTGCATAGAATGTTGTAACCTGGTGCTTGGGAATTTGGTGGTTGAGTTGATGTGAGATAAAGGTGGGCCAGGATTTGGATGTACATCTCCACTGAGAGAGTTTAGATACAATATGGATTTTGTTTTTTATGATTTTTGCCTTTTACTTTTCAAAAACACACAAATGCAATTGAGACGTTGAATATGAATTTGTTTGGAACTGTATGGGAATTATGGAAAGCTAGAACAGAAGAGGTAATGTTCAACAAAGTGGAATTTTTTTCTAATGTGATTTGTAGAACAAAAAATGGTTGTGATGGAAGGAGTTACAAGTTATGGTATAAATGTGTAAATTGTATATGAATGTGTAAAATAAGGAATCCCTTCTGTTTATTTTTTTTCCGACAAATGCCATGGGATATTTTTACATCCACCTGTGCTGCCATCAACTCTGGTATACAAGGCCCCAGTTTAACATGTCATCTGAAGGGTGGCAAACAAGGAAGTGCAGCACCCACAACAGAAAAATTAATCCAATCTTTTAGTTGTGTGGACATGTAGTAGGGGGTGTCTCATCTGTCTCAGCCTATCCTACTTTCACATTTCTTAATTCACAGGTGAATAAACCCAATAATCCAGAGAAAATGCTAAAGAATCAAAAAACGGCTACAGGTATAGTAAGGCGCCCAATGAATGAAACCAAAAATTATATAAGACAAAGGCACCAAAGTTGCACACTGCGAATTCTACACGACAACTTTATTACAAAAAACAAGAACAGAGAGGTGAGCGCTTTCACAACTTAACTTCTGATGAAGCAACGTTAAGTTGTGAAAGCGCTCACCTCTCTGTTCTTGTTTTTTGTAATAAAGTTGTCGTGTAGAGTTCGCAGTGTGTAACTTTGGTGCCTTTGTTTTATATAAAATGCTAAAGCTGTTTTGGATGCGCTACACAAACGTTGCCATTCTCGGCAAATTTACAACCCCACTTGATTAAAAATAACACCAAAGATGCAGTTACTATATGTTGTGCTGAATGGGAGTGATATGTTTAATGTGCTTTGTTTTTGTCAGCTATTTCTTTGCAACTAGACATATTATTTTGTTCTAGTAGTAGCGCAGAAAATGACAAGGTGATGAACTCACTTAGCAGTGTAGGTCTGTATATAGAATAGCCCAGATGCCTCTATCTCCTTACAGCACTTTATCTGTTTAGGAATATGCATGCTCTCTCATTACTATCACACAGTTTGCCAATGTGTTGTAAGGACTCTGATGGCCAGAGTTGCTCCATTGGGTTTATAATTGTTGGTGATATCTTCCAACTGGAAATCTTGGTATATTCTGAAGATCGGTATCTCATAATCTCTTATTTTGTCTGCAGTTTTAGATGTATACATGCATACAATGTCTGTCTGTGTGTATGTCTGCCTGCAGCTCCAAAGACGAAAACTAGTAACAGGTTGTCTTCTTGCAGACACTGTGTCTGTGCAAGAGGTCACGCTTGTCATAGCACTCATGTTGCAGTAGTTGTTCTAGAGTACTGCAGATGTTATGTAGTTGTGATATGCATGGAGACTGGGCAGCAGCAGTTATGTTGCTGTTGGATTGTGGAGTACTTTGGTTGGAGAGAGAGAGGTACTCGCAGATTAAGTAACACCAGGACATAGCAAGAGCATGTGACTTGAAGTGCTGCAGCTCCATGTGCAGCTGCATGCACGAGGCATGGTCTGTGTTAGTGGAAGATTGTATATTTGTGTGTGGAGAAGCATGTCTGTCTAGTGTGCGCATACATCAACACTGCCACTTCGTAACAGAAGGAAGTCCTTTATGCATCTTGTACAACAAGAAAGCCATATGTGTTGCAACTTTACATGTGCAGTCTGTCTAAGTTGATTTGTTAGTTTCATGTATAGTTCTATTTCTGAAGCATATAAACCATATGTTAAGTGAGTACTCAGTACAGTGACATCCACAGCTCTCGATGTAGTAGGCAAGGAAGTGTTTATAGTGTGTTGTATGGCATGCAGTTGGCTACCCCATGTGGTTTCTGATGAACTGAGTCTTCATCTAGCAAACCCTGTTGTATTGCAGTAAATGGCATGCAGCAGCTGCTATCACTTTTGGATCACATGTTTGATATGTACTATCATGGAGTACATGAGTGCTAGGGGGGAGCACGGTGACCAACTTGCAAGTACATGATAGAATGCTACTTTGTTTTTCCTAGGTGTTTTTAGTCCCCATGAATGCCAGTCATCAAGCCTCCTCTAGTCTGCCTCTGCCCTTTCCTCTGAACTTGGGCACCTTTCTCCTGTAGTGGATACTCCCAACATAGTGATGAGAGACATCTTGAGGTGCCTTTATTTCAGGAGCCCTGTGGGGTGCCTTTTGCCCTCTCTGGCATCCAGAAAATTGGAGTTCATTTTTTATAGGCCTTAACAGCACTCATAGGTGGGAGAGGTGAGCGACCCACATCATTTTGGGGACCCCTTCCTCAGTGCGAATGCACACTCCTATGCTACTCCCAGGGTGAATGTGGCTGAATGGCTACCCCCAAGCTGTCCCTTGTACTACACGCCTCTTCTGAGGTAAGATGACATTAGTTTGTGCTAGCATGCCTCCTTTCCCTCCAGAGATGAGCATGCTTATCCTCCCCGAGCCTCCACTGAAAACGGGACTGTTTCAGGCTCATTCGGACACTCCCAGTAATAAATAAAGTAAATTCCAGCTCTAACAGATGTCTACAACAATAATTGACCTCTGGTGTTTTTGTTCTTATTCAGATAATTATTCCACTATGCCAGTGGAGCTGACAATAGAATGTCACTTTTTGTCTGTGGGTTAGGATAATAAGGTGTTGTGAATTTCACAGGATGTATAATTTCCATAGCAGGCAAGATCAGTACCTCTGCAGGCAGTACATAACCATGGCCTGCAGCTGTTTGAGAAGAAAATTTGTACATTTTGTGAATGTAGGAACAGACTATGTGAGACTACATACATTTGTCAGTTGTAGATTATATGATCTTGAATGTCGGAAATCACTAACAGATCTGAGGGAGGCTGTGCATGGAAGGAATGGACACTAAGGTCCAGGACAACTAGATGGGCATTGTCCAAGGAGTGTGGCCATACTTTGGTGACTTGGTATCAGAAGCTGTACTTGTAGTGGTATAGGTATGATGTAGATTCCCCAGACAGAGCTTGGGCCAGTGCATGATTCTTTAATTTGTGTGTGGCTGGGTGTAATGACATGGGCTTTTCTGTGTTGTACATTTGTTTAGTGTGGTCATCACATGATTCCATGTGAAAGGCACATGGTAAAAAATGAATCTATTTACCAGCGGCCACTGCTGCAAAATCATCTCTACTCACCACCATTTTTTTTCTAAGCAGCTATCCTTACTCTGTTTCTTAGGATGGATTCCTAATGTTGCGAATAGAAGTCTTAAAAATATTTACATTGTCTAGCTAAAATTTAATCTGACGTTTTAAATCTTTATTCATTTCTTACTGTTAGGACTTCGGTTCTGTCCTCAGAACCAACATGGCCGTTTCCAAGCTCGCGCCAGTCAAGAACTCTCAGTTAAGACCTACCCATAATGCCCATCTCAGTTACTCCAGATCTCATTTGCTGCATTCCTCATCAGACGTGCCTAGCCATCTCTCTCAAAGCTAAGTGGGAATTTGTGATTTTTGGAGTAGTTTCTCTTCAAACTTTCTTGTTTTTTAGTCAGTTTAGCCTTTGCTTACTATCCCCTATAACCTACTTCTATTTCCTACTCTTTACCTTTGGTAATTAAATCTCTGCCATTATTGGTACTTTCCCTCTCTCCTGCCTTTGGTAGGCCTTTCTTTACCACTTGTGGTATATTTTTTTTTTTTTTTTTTTTTAAGTACCATCGTTGGTATTCTCTCCCTTTTCTTTCTTTCTTGTTTCCTTTAGGATACCCCTTTGTTGCCTGTCCTATGTCAGACAAAGTTAAGTTAGGGTTTAAACAGTGTGACAAATGTGGATGTAAGATGCCCAACTCGGCCAGCCATGCTCGATGCGTTTACTGTTTTGGGCGTGGACCATATTAAAGTTGATTGACATTTGTGCTAATATTAGCAATATTACACTAGCAGAGTGTAAAAATAAGCTTATTTTGAAAGGTTTAATCAAAATGCCTTTTTCGGAGGCTCTGTCTAGATCAGAGACCAAAAAAAACACAAGAAAGTCAGTCTGTTCCTACAGCTCTGTCAGTTACGGAACCGAGTCAGCTCAGTCTTTCTCCAGCGCAGCCCACTTCGACTCATAAAGTCGAATATCTCCCAAGAACCAGATACTGTCCAATGTATGACCCTTTTTTGGGGCATTGGTTTAGCCCATTTCTTGAAAGACCTGATTCTCCTTCAGCAGCCTCCTTTAGATCCACCAGGAGCCTTTCTGAACTACATTTAGTGCGGGTTGTGGACCAGCTTGTGGCAGCTATCGATTGCCCACTCCAGCTAGACCTTCCGTCCCCTTTAGCTCGGAATCCTTCACAGCATATTCTCATGTTTATACTCTGGCTTGTACCTAGACCCCGGAGATCTCAGTACCGATATCCACCTTGGTGCATACCGTCTCTGCTCCAACTGCATATTTTTCCCTGTCTGCATCGGCCACCCTTGCTGCGTCAGCTCCATTAGAGCCGGTGCACTCTCGGAGCAGTGTTTGGACTCTCGGCACCTTGGTACCTAGCCCGGCACCTATTTTTTCGCTGGTGCAGTCTATGTCCATGGTTTTGGCTTCCAGTCCTCCCGGAGCTCCTCACTTGGAGGTGGGCTCCTCAGGGCGGGGTGCGACCCCCGGTTGCGAGGTTGTCCTCCTTGGTTCCGGACTCCAATCCCTCCGCAGACGGGCCTGCTTTCCAAGTGATGGAGAGGGTTCTTGCCTCAGCAGGCTTGCAATCAGCATCCGTGACGTAGGCACCAGAACTCCACCCTAGCATGCAGCTGTCCCAACCCCCTACTTTGGGATCCTGAGCACCGGAACTGCAAGATCTCCCTTTGAAGGGAACCCTTTCTCAGGAGTCATCCTCAGAAGATCCCACTGGGAAGCCACCTCAGAAGAAACTGTGCAAGAGGAAGCTCCTTGATTCCCCTGAGGAATCTATCACTGAAGATGCTAATTGTGATGAGAGAGAATGGTCCCCACGGTCTCCCGCAGATGTCTCATTCTGAGACATTCTTGAAATCCTCCAACAGCAGGAAGACTGGAAGTCCTGTAACGCTTCTTCTGAGGAGTCTGGGTTCTTGCAGGCCTTCCGTGCCCGGCCATCTGTTTCCTGGGTGACCCCACCTGCAGTTGAGCTTGTTAAGCTGATCGTGCAGCATGCCTGGAAGGCCCCGGATAATGTAGAACCTGTCCCCCGGAGGCCGGACAAAATTCTATCCACACCTGACTACTAGCCCCACTGGACCAAGCAGTTGACTGTTGACTCCATGGTCATGGCAGCGGCCACCAATAGGAAACTGGCAGAAGATAGTTCAGCGACCGAATGGCAAAGACCGCTGAAACATAGGTCCGCTTCCCTAGTCTGTCCATGGCCAGAGACTCCCTGTTCCGGGGATGGATGGTGGAACTATCTGGCACACTTCACTCTCCTCCAAAGAGACCTAATCTCTGAAATGTCTTCCTCTTTGGTGGGGGGGGGTACTGCCTGATGAGGTGCATGACACTGTCGCCTTGCAGCTAGCTATCCATGAATCTATCTCTAACTCCTTGATGCGTTTGATATCTAACACTACCAAGGGAGCAGCTCGAGCTGCCGCATCAGGCATTATGAGATGTAATGCTTGGATGCGGTTGTGTGATTTCGCAGACCCCTTTAAATCTTCCTTCACCAACGAATCTGCACTTTTTGGTCTCAAAGTACGAGACACACCAACACAGTGAGAAAGACTGAAAGAACTTGTCTGCTGTGGGCATATGCTTTTTCACCCCCCAGCAGTCCTAGTCCAGGAACGAGAAGGGAGGAAAAATGTGGTTCAAAAAATCCCAAGGATCTTTTCGTGACACTCGTGGTGAGCAGTCCCCCCCCCCCCCCAGGGCATAGGGGGCAACTCATCTGCAAGATTCCCCTTTCAGGGGCGAAATCTGGGCACTAGAGATTCCTTCTCCGGCTGACCCTGCCAGCACTTCTGAGCAGCGGCCAGATTGCTTTCCTCTGGAAGGAGTCTGGGGTCGTTTTTCTCTGCACCTACCAGCCTGGCATATTATTACTACCGATGTTTGGGTGCAGAGAATAATATCCAGAGGCTACCAGATATCATTCGATTTAACTCCCAGACCCATCAAATGAATCCCAGATGTGCCACCCAATCAGAGGGAAGTAGCAGCCTTAGAAATGGAAAAGTTGCTAAGAAAGTCATCCAACCAGTCCCACCAGACCAGAGAGGATCTGGGTTTTACCCTAGATTCTCTTTAGTGCCAAATAAGACAGGGGACTAGAGACCGATCCTGGATCTCAGCTTATTGAACAAATTTATCAAACCTCAAAAATTCCGGATGGTGTCAGTATAGTCTATTCTCCCCTTCCTAGGGGGGGACAATGTATGTGCTCTGTAGACCTCCAGGACTCGTATTACCACATAAAGATGGATCACCGCTGCTTCCAGCTAGGAGCCAATCACTACCAGTTCAGGGCACTGCCATTTGGTCTCTCGACAGCCCCCCTGAGTGTTCGCCAAATGTATGGCAGTTGTAGTAGCTCATCTTCGACTACAAGGATTCCAGGTGTTTCCGTATCTAGATGATTGGCTCCTTACTGCCCTAACCAGGAATCTTCTAATCTGCAGCCTCTTACACTCAAGGCTTCACTCTCCACTTGGGGATTACAATCAACAAGGAAAAATCTCAAATGTCCCCAGCAAAAACACTGGAATTCATTGGAGCAGTCTTCGACACAACATCCTGTCGAGCTTCCCTCCCTCCTCACAGGCCTTCAGAAATAAGACACCAAATCCAGGACCTCCTTCCACAGACCTATGTGCCAGCATGCCTTGTACTGCAACTCTTAGGCTCCATGGCAGCTGCCATTACTCTAGTACCACTGGCGAGGCTGCACATGAGTATACTACAGTAGCTCCTTTCTACACAATGGTCCATCTTAACTCACCCACTCAACCACATGATACGTCTTACAAACCTTTTCAAGGAACAAATGCTATGGTGGATGAAGTCACAATCGAATCTTTGGTGTCTACCGTTCTGTCTCCCCCAGCCCATGGCCATGGTGAACATAGACACTTCCCTGTTAGGGTGGCGGGGCACTTCCAGGGAAAGACTGTCCAAGGCACCTGATCCCCCATGGAGGCCAATTTGCACATAAATGTCCTGGAATTGAGGGAAATTCTCTTAGCATTGCAAGTGTTCCATAAATCCCTCCCTTCTGGGACCATGGAAAGTCAGACGACATGTTAGTCGTGTGGTATTATCAACAACCAAGGCAGAACCAGGTCTTACCCCCTGTCAGGAAGCCATAAAGATTTGGCACTGGGCGATAGCTTCCAACCACTTTCTTATAGCAATGCACATTCCCGAGTTCCAACCTTATTGTGGACAATCTTTGCAGGAACATCCTGATGCCTCACTAGTGGTCCCTCAATCTTGTAGTAGCGGATCAGATTTTCCGCCACTGGGGCAAGCCTTGCTGCACTCTGATTGCTTCCCCCTTAAACAACAAATGCAGAAGCTACTTTGCCCCGATCCCCCCTCAGGAGGAACCCCCCGAGGGATGCTCTAATGCACAATTGACCCGGTCTACTGTATGCCTTTCCTCCGTTACCCCTCATTGAGAAATTCCTCCAGAAAGGTCAAAGGTTGAGAAGCAAAGTGATCCTCATTGCCCCTTATTGGCCCTGTCAAGTCTGTTTCCCGTTCTATGGCCTCATCTGATTCACAGCCCGTGGATCCTGGATCATTCCCAAGGTCTGCTATCTCATCCTCGGGGACTGATTCATCCCAGTTTCTACAGGCTCAAGCTCACAGCTTGGATGTTCTTCGTGTTTCATTGTTGCAGTCATTACATTTGGGTAATCTGGCAGGTTGCCCTCAGTCGGCCTGATGTCTTGGGTCCTACGTCGGTTGCTGTCCCTTCTTCCATGACGTCAGGTTGTCAGGGGTATAAAACACGCAGCTGACGCCATTACACCAGTCTTTCTTGCCGCACATTGCTCGAAGCAGGATCTGTTCGCAAGTGTTGGTCGGCCGACTCCTGAAATTTTCTTTTTCTAGTTTCAGAACCGAAATCTTCAACTGAAAGCTAAGTACCCCATTGGGGAAACTTTTTCTTGCTCCTTACCGATGTCAGTAAAAGTTAATAATTGCATTACTTGTGGGAAGCAAATGCCTCATAAGGAATTTCATTTGTACTGTATTCCTTGCCTAGGCCCTGACCACAGTGTACCTTGCTGTCGGTTTTGTGCTAAATGTAATCAATGCACTAAACGTCTGTATATTTTTGCTTCTAAATATTTTGGCTCTAGATTTAATTATCCAGAAGTGACATCTGTTAGCAACCCGAATACCTAAAAAAACACAAAGAAAAAGACAGAGACAGACTGTCGAGGTCCAAAACTGACTACTACGCTTCTAAGCCAGTCACCGGTACTCAATAAGGTGCTTTTGCAGTCCCTGATGCCCGCTACGTCAGGCCTCTCCTGAGACCCATTCGGAGTCCAGTATGCCGTGAGATGCTTCAATTATGGAACCTGCGGATGTCTCTACCTTTGAGTCCGGAGCCGCTGTGCAGGCACCGGCTTCTAAGGGTGTTTTCAGGCCTACAGATTAATCTACAGAATCTAAGTCTATGTCTAACAAAACGATGCCTGGGCCGCATGCGCAGGCCCCTATGCCTAAAAAACAAATTATCAAAATGACTGAAGATTTAATTACTGTGATCAGGGGTAGTCTACCCCTTCCTAAGGGGCGTAGGCAAAACATTGATTATGAATCTTCTGAACAGGATTCTGTTTGTTCTGACTCTTCTAATGAACAGGATTTGTCTATTTCTACTTATGAGGACTTTGATGCAGAAGACTCCAGTCCTTCTGCTTCTCCCCTTGAGGATTTTTCTTTTGGGGAAACTTTACATACCTTAAGGGAACATTTCCACTGGGAAAGTCAGGATTTCTCTGAATCTAAAACGAAACTTTGTGATTTTCTTCTTCCTCAGCATAGGCCTTTGCCTATACCTCATGTTCTAGACATTATTGAAGATGTTTTTTTCAGAATCTAGTACGACTCCTGATTCTCTGCCTCTGGCTCCTAGTAAGCCAGACAGATACTACAGGGTTCCTGACTCCCACAAATTCCTTTTCAAAAGTCCTATGGCTGATCCTGAAACCATTTCTCAGGGTCCCAAGGGCATTAAGGCCTCTAGTGCTAAAAATCCTACCCCTTCTGATAGAGATTCCAGGGCGCTGGATAGATGGGGTAAGAAGGTTTACACTTCTGCAACCTTGGCAATCGGGGCTTTAAACTGTCCATTTCATATGCTTAAGTATCAACAGCATATTATGGGACTACTTAAACAGAAAATGTTTTCTGACTGTGTGGAAAATAAATATTTACAGGATTTATTACATTCAGCTGAACAAGTTGGAAAACCTACTTTGCAATGTGGTTTTGATTCCTTGGAGGCCTCTTGCAGGGCTGCTGTAACTGGATCTGTGCTAAGAAAGCACGCTTGGCTTGGAGCAAACTCTGCCTGATCATGTTAAAGCAAAATTATTGGATGCTCCTTTACAACAGGGCTGTCTTTGGTAATAAGGCTGAAGAAGTGTTAAAAAAAGATGGAAGATAAAGCTGATTTTATGCAAACTGAGAGTTCTTACAAGTGCAACCTCCAAGATTTAGTAGGCACTGGCCTACTAAGAAATGGTCCTTTCCAGTCACTTCGAAAGCTGCTCAAGTCAATTCCAGACATTCCAAAGGCTCCAGGTTTCGGTCACAAGAATCTTTTAGAACAAAACAATGGGGTGCCTCCACCTCCAAATCTGGAAACAGGGCACCTCCCTATGGTAAACAGTCTCAATGACTTCCCTCTACACTCACCAAGCACTTAGCTGCCCCTTTGGGGGGAAAACTGGCACTTCATGCACGAAATTTACAACTTATTACCCAGAACAAATAAGTTTTAAATATAATATCCCAGGGGTACAGATTTCATTTCCACATGTTTCCAATCCCAAACGGATGGCCAAACCTGGGGCAGAGGCCCCGAAACAAGTTCTGTCCCTCATGAACATGGGGGCTATTCAAGCAGTACCAGAAGAGGAAAAGGGACAAGGTTTCTATTCAAGACTTTTCCTGGTACCCAGAAAAGATAAATTATGGCGTCCATTTCTGGAATTATCCACTCTAAACACATTTCTGGACATTCCATTATTCAAAATGACTCCAACAGTTACTACCTATGCTAGGCAAATATGCCTGGTTGGTAACTCTAGACTTGAGGCTTACCTACATATCCCAATCAGGGAATCTTGCAGAAGATACCACCGCTTTAAAGCAGGCTACTTGCATTACCAGTTCTCTGCACAGCCCTTTGGCTTATCTACTGCACCCAGGGTCTTCACAAAGTGCTTAGCTCCAGTAATTGCATTTTGCAGGCAAAGAAATATTCAAATATATCCATACCTGGACGTTTGTCTAATTCAGTCAGAAAACAAGGACATTCTTCTAAAGCATCTGGCATTTGTAAAAAGGGTTCTAACTTGTCTAGGGTACACCATAAACAAAAAGAAATCACAACTTGCACCCACTCAAAAAATTACATTCCTGGGTGCAAGCTTGAATACAATTGCCCAGATTACTTTAATTATGCCAGAAAAGCAAATTCAATTGGTGACTTACTTCAAACAGGTGGCCACAAAAAAAAAACCTGCTTATCTGCAAGACAAATTCTGCAAGCCTTGGGTTTCATGGCCGCCTGCATTCTTCTAACTCCATATGCAAGACTGCATATGAGGGAACTTCAGTGGTACTTAAAAAGTTTATGGAGTCAACATTGTCGCAGCCTAGAAACAATGATTCCTCTCGCACCTTGCCTGCAACTAGAGTTCCTATGGTGGGCAGAGGCCTGCCACCCAAAGAAGGGACTGCCATTCACTCCACTTCCTGCCACCCAAACCCTAACTACAGATGCATCAGACTATGCTTGGGCTCATCTGGCAGGGAAGTGCATTCAGGGCAAATGGAGCCCAAATCAAATGCACATTCATATCAGTCAGAGATGCTAGCTGTACAGAATGCACAGACAGCCTTAAAGGACTACCTTCATCCAGGACAATGATAGACAGACAGCACCACAGTTATGTTTATGTAAAACAAGCAGGGGGGTACACATTCCTACCCCCTTTGCAGACTAGCCATGGCATTCTGGAACATGGCCTTGACCTACCAAATACAACTACAAGCTCAATTCTTGCCAAGAAAGCTGAATACTCTGGCAGACTAAGCAGAAATCTTATGGAACCACACGAATGGAAACTGGAACCACGAATTTTCAACATGTTGACACATTGGGGAGTCCAGACATGGATCTTTTTGCCTCACCCCAGAACTATCAGTTGGACAAATTCTGCACAAGAATTCATCACAAAAAAGCTTGGAAAGTGGATGCTCTATCAGTCTATGCCTTTCCACCTCTGCCTCTGCTCTCCAAAGTTCTACTAAAAGTCAGACAGGACAAACCAGAAATGATTCTGATTGCTCCAGACTGGCCTCGCCAACACTGGTACCCACTCCTATGCAATGTCACACCTACCTCCATGGCACCTGCCTCAGACACCCTACTGTCTCAGCAGAACTACCAAATTCTGCACACGCAGCTCCAAACTTTCAATCTTGCAGCATGGCTAATCATCTAATTCACCCATGGCATCCCTCAGCAAACCTGTGATGGATGTCATTTTGGAGGCCAGAAGGCCTAGTACTAGAAAATCTTATGCTGACAAATGGAAAGATTCTGTGCGTGGAACCAATCACAAGGAATAAGCACAGCAATGCCCAATATTCCTCAGATTCTACAATACTTAACGGAGATGCTTCACAAGGGCCCATCTTTTTCTTCCATAAAAATCCATGCCTCTGCCTTTTCAGCTTATTACAACACAAAGCCTCCCCTTTCTCTCATCCTCTGCTAAAGCAGTATCTCAGAGGGGCCAAGAACAAGACCTCCCAGGAGAGTGCCAACCCCTGCATGGGACCTCAATTTTGTTTTGGAAAAACTCACTCCGCCTCCTTTTCAGCCAGCTGCTACTGCAGACCTAAAATTTCTCTCCTGGACAACAGCTTTCCTTTTAGCAGTCACTTCAGCTATAAGGATTTCTGAATTACAGGCTCTTATGGCATTGGAGCCTTTCATTATTTTTCATGCGGACAGGGGGTGTCTCAGGACCAATCCATCTTTCATGCCTAAGGTGGTATCCAGTGTGGCTCTCAATCAGACCATTCATCTGCCAACTTTCTTTCCCAATCCACAGAATAAGGGTGAGCAGATTCTGCATTCATTGGATGTACACAGACAACTTAGATTTTACTTAAGCAGGACAAAATTTCTAAGAAAATCTGAACTACTATTGGTGGCACTTGTTGCAGGGGCAGAAGGAAAGGCTATTTCAAAGCAGACCATTTCCAAATGGATAAGCCATTGTATTCATTTCTGCTATATGCAGGCGGCATGAAGGTTTAAAGGCTATTTCTAATGACTA
>NC_056725.1:69066313-69083813 GCF_019279795.1 Protopterus annectens
CTCAGAATCCAAGCAATTACTCAGAATCCAAGAAAAGGCTCAGAGACTTCCTTTTTATTACCTCAACACAGACCCCTTGCTATTCCGCCAGTGTTAGATATTGTGGATGTGAATCCAGCTTAAACCCGGACTCCTTACTCCAGCAGCAGTTAAACCGGATATAGTCCCTGACTCTCAAAAATTTCTGTATAAAAGCCCTGTTGCTGACCGTGAAACTATTTCTCAGGGACCCAAAGGGATTAAGGCCTCATCAGCAAAAAACCCAGTTCCCTCTGGCAAAGATTCCAGAGCATTAGACAGATGGGGAAAGAAAGTATATATGTCTGCAACTTTAGCAAGGAGAGCCTTAAACTGTCAGTTTCACATGCTAAAATGTCAGCAATTTTTGATGTCTCAGTTGAAACAAAAGATGCTTCCAGATTCAGATCCTCCTAATATTAAAGAAATGCAGGATTTATTGCATGCAGCTGAACAAGTGGGAAAACATACTTTGCAATGTGGGTTTGATTCCTTAGAGGCCTCCTGTAGAGCAGCAGTTACAGGCTCTGTCATTAGAACACCTGCTTAGTTAAAAGAACATACGTTACCATATCGTGTTAAGGCAAAATTATTGGATGCACCTTTGCAGCGGGATGTGTTTGGAGTTAAGGCAGAGGAGGTGTTAAAGAAGATGGGGGATAAGGCAAAATCTATGCAAAAAGTGAAGGATTTCTTACAGGTTCAGCCTCATCGTTTTAGCAGAAATTTGGCCAACAAAGAATTGGTCCTTCCCAGTCACAGACAGACCTCAAAGGGGCAGATACAGATGTCCAAGACGTAGAGGTCAAGTACAAGGTCCTTGCAGACCTCAACAATGAGGTACACCAGGCCAGAAAGAAGGGGAAGACAGGCCCCAACCATATAAAAAGCAGTCTCAATGACTTCCCAGTACAGCTGCCAAACGGCTCTCTTGACAGCCCCCTTAGGAGGAAAACTGGCACTTTTCTATCACAGTTGGCATTGCATCACCAAAGACAAATGGGTTCTCAACATTGTATCTCAAGGTTACAGGTTCCACTTTCACACTCTGCCAAGGTTAAAAGGAATGCCAAATCTGCCACCAAATCAATGGGCAGAGGCTCAAAAACAAATTACAGCACTCATGGACATGAGAGCTATTCAAAAGGTACCACCACAGGAGCAAGGACAAGGATTTTACTCAAGTCTCTTTCTGGTTCCCAGAAAGGACAAAGCCTGGAGACCCATTCTTGATCTTTCTTCTCTAAACACTTACCTGGATGTTCCGAAATTCAAAATGTTGACACTACAGCAGCTTCTTCCCATGCTGGGCAAGAAAGCTTGGCTCATGACTTTGGACCTCAAGGAGGCATACCTGCATGTCCCTATCAGACAAAACTGCAGAAGATACCTCAGATTCATAGCTCAGATTCATAGCTGGTTCAATGCACTATCAATTCTCTGCACTGCCCTTTGGCTTATCTACTGCGCCCAGGGTCTTCACAATGTGCCTGGCACCAGTAATTGCATTTTGCAGACAAAAAGGAATTCACATTTATCTGTACCTGGACAACTGCCTGATTCAAGCAGAGAGTAAGGACATGCTTCTAAAGCATCTGGCATTTGAAAAAAAGTTAAGTTGCCTGGGGTACACAGTAAACGAAAAGAAATCAAAACTTTAGTGCCCTCACAAGAGATAATATTCCTGGGTGCCAGCTTGAACACAACTGCCCAGATGGCTTATCTCACGCCAGAGAAGCAAGGACAACTGACTCTATGCTTTCAGTTGATGACAACAAAGACCCCAACTCCCTGCAAGAAATTCTGCAGGCCTTGGGCTACATGGCATCTTGCATACTACTAATTCCATATGCCAGACTGCATATGAGGAAACTACAATGGTACCTAAAGAGTGTATGGTCTCAACACTGTCAGTTTGGAAACAGTTATACCACTAATTCCTTGCCTTCAAGAGTTTTGATGGTGGGCTCAAGCTTGTCACCTCAACAAGGGACAGCCTTTTACTCAACCCACAGCCAGGCAAACACTGACAACAGATGCATCGGATTATGTCTAGGGAGCACATATGGCAGGAAAATGTATTCAGGGCGAGTGGCCCGCAGACCAAAGGCATCTTCACATCAATCAAAAAGAGATGCTAGCTGTACAAAATGCACTTATAGCTTTCAAGGACCTGCTGCATCCAGGACAACTACTACTAAAGACAGACAACACCACAGTTATGTGGTACATAAGCAAGGGGGCAAACACTCCTACCCCCTCTGCAGACAAGCATGACCTTGTGGAACACAGCTCTAGACTACCAAGTTCGTCTGCAAGCACAATTTCTGCCAGGAGAGAGAAACACACTGGCAGACGACCTAAGCAGAAACATCATGAATCCCCATGAATGTGAATTGAATCCACAAATATTAAGAATGATAACACAAAAATGGTGGAGCTCGGACATAGATCTGTTTGCATCCCCAATGAACTGCCAGCTACAGAAATTCTGCACAAGGAGTTAAAATCCACAAGCATGGAAAGTGGGTGCCCTCTCATTCAGCTGGAAAAATATGCTTTTTCCCACCTTTACCTCTCCTTCCAAAGGTACTCATAAAAGCCAGGCAAGAAGAGCCAAAGATGATCCTGATTGCACCAGACTGGCCACGCCAGCACTGGTACCTAATCTTAAAGAACTTGGCACAAGAACCACCCTGGATTTTGCCTCAAATCCCACATTTGCTGACACAGCACAACAGTCAGATACTTCAGTCAGCTAAAGACCTTAAACATAGCTGCATTGCAAATTCCTTAGCCAAGCAAGCAATGCCTCTCTCCAAAGCTGTTATGGATGTCATTCTGGAGGCCAGAAGGCCTAGCACCAGGAAAGCCTACGCAGATAAATGGAAGATATTCTGTGCCTGGAACCAGGTGCACTGCCTTGACTCTCTTGTCCCAAACATTCCTCAGATACTTCAATATTTAACTGAGATGCTGGACAAGGGCCTCTCCTTCTCATCCATCAAGATCCACCCCTCTGCCATTTCTGCTCATTACAACATGTATCCACCAATTTTCTCTAATCCTTTGCTCAAACAGTACCTCAGAGAGGCTAAAAACATAAGACCGCCCTGTAGAGCACCTACTCCAATTTCGGACCTCAACTTTGTTTTGGAAAAATTAACTTTACCTCCTTTTGAGCCAGCTAACACAGTGGAATTAAAATACATCTCTTGGAAAACTTCCTTGCTACTGGCAATAACATCAGCACAAAGAGTTTCAGAATTACAGGCACTAATGACAGTGGAACCTTTCCTCATTTCCACCAGGACAGGGCGTCTTTAAGAACTAGCCCTACGCTTATGCCAAAGGTGATATCAAGTGTGGCTCTAAACAAAACTATTCACTTGCCAACTTTTTATCCAAAATCACAAAACAAAGGGGAGAGACTACTACATTCTTTGGACATTCACAGACTAGTTACGCTTCTACTTGGACAAAACCAAAGCTTTCAGAAAATCTGAGCAATTATTGGTAGCATATGCTGCAGCAGCACAGGGAAAAGCCATTTCAAAACAACTATTTCAAAATGGATAGGACATTGTATACTATACACACCATGGGAAACCTGTACCTAGCAGCATTAGATCTCACTCCACCAGGTCAACAGCCACTTCAGCTGCCTACCTCAGAGGAGTACCTACCAAGGATATTTTGGAAGCAGCAACATGGAGTTCTGTGCATACCTTCACCAAGCATTACCATTTGCCTCTATACTCCCAAATTCAGAGCTGGCTTTGCCACTGCTGTGCTGCAGGGCCTTATAGCCACCCCTAATGCCTTATAGAACCAGCCACCCTACCTCAGCTTTGGGATTCCACCCAAGTGTAATGACTGCAGCAGTGTAACATGATGAACATAGTACAGTTTTGTACCTACCATAAATGTAGATGTTAGAGTGTAAACACTGCTGCAGTCCAGGTTACCCTCCCTCCTTCCCCACTTACTTGCTGTTACATACCTCGGTCTTCTACCCTTTACTACCTTTGGGGGAGTATTTGCTGGTAACTGAAAATTGTTTGCTTTTCTTTTGTATACTTTATTAGCAATTTGACTTGCCTACCTATTTGGGGGCACCTAACATCTGGGGCAAGAAAAACTGACGGAAAAGGCATCTGCTGCATCTTGTATATCCCTGCGCACTGATGTCAAGGAGGAGGCGACAGCAGCCAACACCGGACCAAGACTTTGGAACTCTGGCTGATTGGGGAACTGACCGGGGAACCGCCTGACGGCAGGATAATCCAAGTGTAATGACTGCAGCAGTGTTTACACTCTAACATCTACAGTTATGGTACAAAACTGTACTTTTCTTTTACTATGCTTAAACCTTTTTGGTGTATTTGCTTTTGTTTGCAGGTATATTTTTTGTTTCAAATTTATATATATATATATATATATATATATATATATATATATATATATATATATATATATATGTATATATAATGGAATGGTGTCAGCTGCATGTTTTATACCCTGACAACCTGACATCATGTAAGAAGGGACAGCAACTGCCCCAGGACCCAAGACTTTGTTAATCAGGCTGACTGAGGGCAACCTGCCAGCAGATTACCCAAATGTAATGACTGCAGCAGTGAATACACTCTAACATCTACATTTATTGTTAGTGTACACAACTGTACTTTTCTCCACTTCCAGTGATTGCCAGGCGACTCTTGCACATGCAGGAGCCTCATCGACTATTACTGTACATTTAGCAGCTGTCGCCAATTTCCATAATGGATTTGATAATTCTTTGGTTATGTCACACAACCTGTGCAAGACCTTTCTGAAAGGAGTATTACACATTAAACCTCCTGTCAAGCCCCCCATAGAACCCTGGGATTTGACCTTGGTACTTCAGTCTCTCACAGGCCCTCCTTTTGATTCATGTGATATAAAAGTTTTTGTCATGGACGATGCTACTTCTAGTAGCACTTACCTCAGCGAGAAGAGTATCTGAGCTGCAGGCCTTGTGTCAAGAGACCTTACTTGTACTTCCACAGGGATAGGATGTTCCTTCGTACTGTGACCCCTCTTTCTTGCCCCAGGTCATTTCTGGATTTTCCATTAACCTATCTATTGACATGTCTGTTTTCTTCCCTCAACATTCTAACAGGGGAGAGTACCTTTTGCACACCCTTGATGTGCACTGGCAACTTCGTTGTTATTTGGACAGGACTAAATCTTTCAGGAAAGTAGATCAATCGTTTGTGGACTTTGCAGTACCCAGATTGGGTAAACCTGTCTCCCAAGTGACTTTATCCTCCTGGCTTAAAAACGTCATTACCTTTATCTACCAAACGAATAAGCTATCCTTACCTTCCAGAATAAAGGCTCATTCTACTAGATCGATGGCTACTTCTGTAGCTTTTCATTCCAGAGCCTCTATGGATGATATCTGAGCAGCAGCCACTTGAGAGATGAAAGTATGAGGTCTTGCCCATTACAAATTGGATTTGGCCTCCAGGGGACGAGCATCTTTTGGTTCTGTGGTGCTCAGGAATATCCTTCCTTAGGGCCACCCAGGACTCGGGTAGCTGGGGACTCAGTCCTAAGAGTAAGGAATGAATAAAGATTTACAACATCCGATAATGAAGTTGTCTTGCCATAATGTTCCATCTGTTATAGATCTTTATTCATTCACTACTTCCCACCCTCCTTCCCCTTGCCTGGACTCCTGGTGGATTTTAGGAACTCCTGGTTAGGGTATTTGCTCAGACAGAGCCTTCTACTGTTTTTCTATTACTATCTCTATTGTATATGGGGTAGGCAAACTCTATTTGGAGCAACTGAGAGGGCATTATGGGTAGGTCTTGGCTGATAGTTTTTGGCTGGCGTGAGCTTGGAAGCAGCCGTGTCAGTTCAGAGGATGGAACCGAAGTCCTAACAGTAATGAATGAATAAAGATCTACAACCCAGATGGAACATTATGGTAAGACCACTTCTTTTTTCTTTGATTTCTAGACACCAGTGTACTGCACACAGGTGTTCTGTGCAAGTTGCTTTTCAGTGAAAGTCAGACTAGCAAACCTATTTGTAAAATGGGTGACCAATGGCCGTTTATCTACATGGCTGGGGGCAAGCACTCCATACTCCATGCAAGTGTTTTCACTCCAGCACCTGTTTACATAAATGAAAATGTCTGAGGGGAAAAAACCTTGGGGCAAATTTTGAAGTTACATTTATTTAAAAAAAACTGCTCACCCATCAGACTGAGCAGATTCACTGCCCTGTTGAAGTGTATCATGTATGTAAGTGAACCTGTAGTTTGCAGCCTAGTACTCGGACTGTTAAATGAAGGATCATTCATATTATATTTATTAACTTATTCCAGGAAAAAGCTATGTCCTTTCACTAAGTCGAATACCTTAAGCCTGGTTATTTTTGCAGTCACTGTTTCAGATTCAGCTTGCTAGACTTTTGTAATGTCTGATGGATTTTTAAATGATTAAGATTTTCATGTATGAATATGATGCCTTCATGCAGGGCTTGACAGACTGTTTCACAAAGGTGATCCTATAAGAATTCATTACTTTCAATTTTGGTGAGTCTGTTTTCTGCGTAGCTTCTCAGTACATGTCATGTGCTTAGTTTCATTTTACAAGCATCGTATCCTGGATTTTGTTTTGCTCAGTGATGGCTTTCTCCACACAAACTTTCATCTGCCACTCTTGTCATCAAGCGTGCTGTCTGCCTTTAAGAGCTGAGGTCAGTAAAGACAGAGGCACATTCTACTCTTTGCATACTACATGCTAATGACTCTTAAAAAGGGCGTGATTTGTTGGGTAGCACATGTAGCCTATCTTGTTTTCTGATGGTAGGTTTGTAGTAAGTGCTTTCCTGTGCTATACTTTTCAGAGTCCATCAGAGTGCTCTTTAATAACACTAGGAGTGCTTTGTGTAGAATGTGATTTGTTGCTTTTAGCTAGCTCAGTATTTCTAAGATTCTTTGACCTATGGCAAGATCATGATTTCTCTGATAGTTAAGCAAAATATTTCCAGGTGTACTGCTAAATTTCAGACACACACACACACACACACACACACACACACACACACACACACACACACACACACACACACACACACACACACACACACATACACAGTACAAGCTTACATTCCTCTATTCCAGCAGTCACAGTTTAGCAGCATTTTCCAGATCACTAACTAAGGGAGTGTATACATGTGGTGGTGATGTATGCTTTTTACATGTGTGTTCCTAATCAATGGGCCTGCCTGTTCCTTTCTGCCAATTACAGTTTGCCCCTCGACCTAAGGTGGACTTTTCCCTTGGCAATGAACACAAAACTAACCAAAAGCCAAGTTGCAGATTATCATCCAGTACCTGGATTTACCTATGGTGCTTTGGGAGGAACACAGGGTTTGTCGCATATGCCTGTGGTTCAACTTTGCCACTTGACTTCTTCAGAAAGAGAAGTTTGTGGCCTCACTTGCAACTAGAGGAATGATGATATTTGAGATCTCCTTTTTGCAGGGAGCCAGTGTGAATGAAGGTCCATCATAAAAGCAGTAGCCAGAGTATAGGATGAAATCTTTAAGGTAACTCACAGCTGTGCTACTGAGAAATAAGTCCATTTCTAAAACTGACTTGTAGGTTGTGCAGGACCTGATCTCTTCCTTGTGGTCACAACTGTACTACTGAGGAAGTGAATATATTGTTATAACTGTCTGAGTTGTGCAGGTCATGATGTCCTTCAAGAATGCAACTGCAGTCCTTACATATGGGTTGTCCTGCCTCAGGCAGCCCTCGGTCGGCCGGATTCCAAAGTCTGGGTCCGACGTCGGCTGATGACGCCTCCTCCCCGATGTCAAGAGCGGCTGGGGTATAAAAGCATCAGCCGACACCATCTTCCTCAGTCTTTCTTGCCGCGCGGTGCCCGAAGCAGAAGCAGTTCAAGTGCCGGTCGGTTAGCTCCTGTGTTTTCAGTATCCGAAGTCATCAAAAAGCTAAGTACCCCGTTGGGGAACCTTTTCTTGCCTCAGCCGATGTCAGATAAAACTGCAAAAGTTAATAACTGTTTGTCTTGTGGTAAACAAAATTGTCTTGTGGTAAACAAATACCTCATAAGGACTTCCATTCTTACTGCCTTCCCTGCCTTGGCCCAGACCACGACGTCTCTGCCTGTGCTTGCTTCAACAAGCGCACACTCAGGCACCGGGCAGAATTTGCTGAAGACTTTTTTGGCGAAAAATACTCATATATCATGCCGTCGGAACAACCGAAAACCCATATTTCCAAAAAAACGGAAGGACCGGGACCGACATTCTCGGCCCATGACTTCCGACACCACGCCAAAACCTACCGTGAGTGCATCGATCTCTTCTGAGGCGGTTATTCCACCGCTCCAGACCGACACCGCTTTACTGTTCTCTTCGGCCCCGGAGCCTACGCCGGTGCCGGTTGTTGATTTTCCCCCAGAAGCTGAAGCCCAAGATTTGCCCAAGACCATACCGGTGGACAAAGTTACTCCAGCACGTGGGGCAGCTAGGCCTCCAGTGTCCATGGCAATCAAGGCCTACACACGTGCTAAGGCTGCCAGCCAGCTTTACAAGGGCCCTGGACCATGACTGCCTTCCTTATTGGCAGAAGATGAAGGGCCTGGAGGCGATGAGTGATTGTGCTATCCCAACCCCCAGTTGGGTGACAAGGCTGATCCTGGTGACGTCTGTCTTTAGACATCCAGTCAGTCCCTGGGTACTCTGGACCAAATCCATCCCACCCCAGGCACAAAAGAATCTGGCTCAAGTAGAATAGGAGAGCCAGTTGTTCATAGCTCAGTGCTTGAAATCAGCCAGTCTGACAGACGTTTTAGAGGTGGGACCACATTCTTGAGGAGTACTGCCTGATACCAGCACAAAAAAGTGTTCACTGTATGCATGCCCAACAGCTGAATAGAGCAATGGACCTTACCAAACATTCTTGCACGAACTCCTGTATCATCTTAGTTTAGCATAAAAAATTGCAGCAATTTTCCATGTTGTAACCTAACATGGAGCAAACAAATTGTGAATGTGGTAAGAGTAGAGTACATGGTCACACTGGGTTAGAGTCCTTGGATCTTTGCACTAGCTGTCCAGGTTCCAGCTGTCAGTTATAGCTCTTCTGCTAGAGAGACTTGGTTATATCACTCAGTCTGGGCTTAAGATGGTCCCCATTCAGACCTTGTTCATGGCTTCTAAGATGAGTTTCCATTTTGAATCAGTCTCATTTTGACAATGCTGATCATGTGACTAGGACTGCAGGCTCAGTGATGTACCTGCACAAGATGGTATGGCCGATTCACCCACCCCCGCTCTTAATGAGGAGTTCCAGAGCAACCTACCAGATGTCCATTTCAGGGAGGAAGTACTCTGGCCAACTTGCTAGGACATGATAGGTGTTATGTTGGAGGAACCAGGCATTCACTACTGTGGAATACCTTTGTGATCCTCTATCTCTGTAATTCTCTTCCTTATTTATTCAGTTTGGTAATAGGGGAAACTGATTCAAATTTACCTATTTCAGTTTCAACCTGGACATATGCAAGTGACAGTAGATTAACAAGTTAACAAGAATTATGAATGCAAATTAAATGTGTGAAGATGGTAATAAATCATTGCATACATCCATCCATCCATCCACAACCCCTCCTCCCATTTTTGCACAGGGGATCAGGGTGTTGCGTCAACAGTGACAATCATCTAGAGCTTGGGTTTGCACTGCCAGGTGGCTAGCTTTTGCCACAGTAGTTCTTCCACACCACATACTCACACGTATGGCCAATGTAGAGTATCATTTCACCTACTGCTTGCCTTTGGAATGTGGGAGGAAACCCACACCAACACAGGAAGGCCATGCAGACTCCACAGGCAAGATACCCCCAACGAGAATCGGGCCAGGGAACCTGTTGCTCTGAGAACAACACTATCTGCTGCATCACTGTGCTGCCCATTAAATTATTATTATTACTGTTAAGGATTTGAAGTACACACTATAGGGAACAATAGGAAGAGATGGTTAGAGTAAAGAGGGAATTGGAGTGATATAGTGAAGTCAAGTGGAAAAGATTAACTTTGCCCTAATTCTTACTTTAGCTAACTATATACACAGTGTGGAAGAGGCGTCCCATATTAGGGAAAATTAATGTGAGGAAGACAAAGGTGCCTGACTGGTGAAGGGAAGAGTTGGGGGATTAGATGTCTCCAGAGGGAAAGCATTTATCACATTGATTGTGACATGATTATGTTTAAACTGAGCATGGAATGGGTATGAGGTGAGTTCTTAAAGATTAGTAGGGGGGATTTCCAGAGTTTGGGGCCTAGGATGGTGAAGGTGTGGTTTGCGCAATGAAGTCTGGTTCTGGGATTTTGAAGAAGTGTACCTGACTGGTTAAGTCATCTTAGATTGTAACTGTGGGTGGAGACATCTGAATAAGTTTGGGACAAGGGAAAGACGGGAGTGCTCTTTGAGGAGACTGTAGAGTTGGGATCCCAGGAGAGCAGGTTGGCCAATTGCTGGACAGGTAGCCATTTGGCTTTAAGTGTGATACAGTAGTGCTTATTTCTAAGGGGACGGGTAATGAAACTGCATGTAGTTGGTTATAGTTTGGATGATGGAGTTTTTCATTGGATGCTGATGCAAACAGTAGAAGTCTATTTTCACTGTGTTAATAGAATGTCTTTGGCTGTGATATTCCTGGTTGATCTGGAAAGAAAGGTGGGCATTTTATAAGGCCAAAATCAAAAGGAATTTATGTTCTTCCTTACTGTTCTAGGGTAAGGTAAACATTCAGTGCAGGATCAAGCCACATGCCAAAGTATTTATTTGAAGGAGATGACTTAAGCAGTGGGGTTGTAAAGATGGTCATGGATTATAAAGTGAAAGTTATTTTGCTGTTTAGGGGAGGTAACAAACTGCATTGTCGTAGTCTTGGAAGTGTTCAGAATTAGCTTTTTGTTGTTAAGCCATTTGATAAGAGAAAGGAGATAAGCTTGTAGTTGTTGCTGTATGTCTGAGTAGGTCAGGTTTGAGTGAAATAAGACCATGTCATAAGGAGAGAGAGAAAGTAGAGAGAGGGGGAGAGAGATGAGGGAGGGCAAGTGGTAGTTTATTACTGAAAATAAAAAAGGGGGAGTCAAAATGGATCCCAGAGGGACTATTTTAAGGAGGGGAGTGGGTGGATCCCAGAGGGACTTGTTAAGGAGGGGAGTGGGTGGAGGCAATGTGTGTCCTCAAACTAAACAGAGAAGTACTGATTGGAAAAGTGTTTAAACTAGGGAGCTGGGCTAATTCAGTTTCTGTTAGGGTGATCTAAGAGAATACTTAACCAGATTGAAAGCTCTAGAGTCCGCAAAAAAATTGTGAGGAGGCCTTTGTCTGTAGCCAAGAGGATCTCATCAGCAAGTGCCCAGAGTACAGTATAAGCACCTTCTACCAGGCCAAATGTCATGCTGTTTTAAAGATAATAGATGATGGGAGATGAAATTTAGTTTCAAAACAACTAACCTATTACAAGAATTTTACCAATTATGGGAAAATGGAGATGGGTAAAGAAGTCAATGGCACTTAATGGATTATTTTTAGGTGGAGGGGTTGAGCAGTAGCCATTTTCCAGATATCTGGTATAATGTTTTGAATTGGGCAAAGGTTATAAATGTGAAGAAAGGGCGGGTAGTTTTGAAGTCTTTATATAAGAATAAGAACCATAGGAGAAGATTGTCAAGACCAGCAAGTGTGCCAATTTTTAGTTCTTCAAATAGTGGTACTACGTGTTCCCTGCTTTCCTTTCTGTCACATGGAAGTTGGATGTAGTTGCTGGATGGGAGTGCCTTTTACTAACTACAGCTGCTAATAGGTGTTAACTGTTCATGTTTTGTTCATTACCTAAAATATTTACCAAGGTGTTTGCTATAGTGACCAGAGCACTACAGTATGTTAATCTTCATGTTTCTTCATACATGGAAGAGTAGCTGTTGGTAGGTTTCTCTCCAGAGAGTCACTAGAAGCATCCTTTTTGTTGGGTGCTTCACTGGCTGTAATCCCTGCGGATGACTGAAAACTTGGATAAGTCCTCTCACACTCCTTCATGAAAGACGGTGAGTTATTTCCAGTGCCAGTCATTCTGTTGTAGGAGAGCTCTCAGTAGCATAGCTCTCAACCCATCAGGGACACGTTTAAAATATTAGTGTTGTTAACTAGAAACACGGGATAATGGAATATGAATTAGTATACATTTTTGAAGTAAAAGTCTACAACTCTTATTGTCATTATTTTTCTAACTGTAATTTGCCTTTTCTACAAAAGTCAGCAGTTTTAGGAAGAATTAAGAGGGGCAGAATTAAATTTTAGTCTAAATCAGGGCTATATGAGAGATGTGCTCAAGAGGTATTGGCATTGACTTAAGTGAGGATGCAGTGTAGGGTCCAGGCTTGGATCCTGCTAACGTTTGGGCCTGTTGATAACCACAGGCCTTAAAATGCCATTTTCATGTCTGGGTATGTGTTGTACAGTGGATTGTGAAGCAACACTGGTTGCAGAGTTATAATGTCCTGATTTACCTCCACCTACTTTGGTGCAGTAGGGAATCCGCCTGTCCTACCACATGACTCAGGATCTGTGATTGTCACCAGTGGAAGAGGGAGTGACACATCAAGGATTTGGGGCTACAGACCATATTTATCTCTAGGACCTTGGAGGAAAAAAAAAACTTGCATACCAAATAAAATCTTTAAAGGGATACTGCCTTCTAAACATGGTGATAAAATAGTGACAATTTTAACTCCTTAGTTTCTTATTGACTGCACAGTATGCAGTGCATCTCTGATTACTGAATGAATAGAAGTTAATGTCAAAGTCATTTTTAAATGTTGTACAGTGGATTGTGAAGCAACACTGTTGTATGTTTGTATTCAGGGATTAAACAAGCAGACTCTGCCTTTCTGAACATGAAATAGTGACATTCTAATTACCTTGCATGTGTTTACAGGTGAACATGTAGAGCTGGCAGAGAAATATGGTGCCTTGGTGGTATCTGTAGAGCACAGGTATTATGGTGCAAGTATCAACCTAGATGGACTAACTGACAAAAATATCCGTTTTCTTTCCAGTCAGCAAGCGTAAGTACACTTCAGCAGTGCAGTAAAATTATCTCTTGCTTTTAGTCAGATTTACACAATTATTGTAGTTACCTGTTTATTACACAGATTTAAGTAATTAGAATTTGAAACCACTTGCATCCATTTTCATATGGAGTCTAGTGAAGTCCACCGTAAATATGTCATCGGTGTGTAAACTTTTTATAGAAACTTTTGTGTACATGTGCCTGTATTTTAAATTTTAACAGATTCAACAGATTTAAAATTTAACAGAAATAAATAACAGATCTTTTGAAATTCTAATTATTTGTCCCACTTTATGAATAGCTTCTGTTTGCTTTATCTGCATATATGATGGATTCTATTTATGTAGTGGATTATGTGCATCATTGTTTGGTATCTGTAGGGTCTTGATATTTACTTCCCTGGAGATATGCATGTGGATAGAAGACTTGTATGTTTTTTTTTTTCCTCCAAGTAGGCGCATGGATTACTTCAGGTCAGTATATATGAATATTGATTTGATTATAATTATTGTTTCCCCTCTCAGGGTTAGCCATGAACTCTGTGTATAAAACTACTGTTCAACCTTTGTGAGGGATTGAGTGAGGTGTGTTTTTTTTTTTCTTCCTCTTGGAAAATGAGGACTTGTCAATCTTTTTGTACCACTGAAAGGTAAAGTACAAGTTTTCAGCTGCAGCAACATTTTGGATCATGGCCAGAGATGCCTGGTTATATTTGCATAGACTGATGCTTTAAACTTTCCTATACTGAAAACTGAACTTTGAGAACATTGAGACTGTGTTTTTTGTTTGCAAAGCATTCTAGCTAATTCCTCACATCTAGTCGCAAAAGGTATCTGAAGCACAGCCGGCAGTGTGCATCGTAGGGTTCGTTGTATTTACTGGAACATCGACTTTAGATGGATACTGATCCTTGGACATGTTTGCAAACAGCCTCTCTGTAAGCTTTGCATGCTGTTTGTATTCTTTAGGTTGTCTTTCTTGACTGTCCTAGTTAAAATATTTTTTCCTTTTTGTCTCTCTGATAAATGTCCCCTACGAAAATCACTAACAAATGTGCTTGAAGTCATCAAATCCTCATAAATGAGCCATCTTTGTTACCATTTCATCTAGGTGAATAGCACCGTTCTGACACTTTTTTTTTTTTTGTTGTGTTAATTTAAAAAAAGCTGTAAATACAGTTTAGTTGGATTTGTTAGACATAAGTCTAATGCATTACTTTTACTACTACTACTACTACTACTGAAACTGTATTGAGATGTAACTCTACAAAAGCACATCTAACAGAAACAAAGTATGTCTGGAGAAATGCATGTAGAACCACTTGTCTAAAATGTAGGAAATGTGCGCTTCTAAATTTAATCTTTTGAGTGGTAGCACTGCTATGCTGAACAGGAGTTCAGGTTTGTCCATGTATTTCTAGTGTAACGCCCACTGGAGATTTCCATACTTTACCAGCAGTTAGCATTGTCTCCTCACAGCAAGAGGTTCTCCAGTACAATTCTTGGCTGGAGCGACTTAGGTGCAGAGTCTGAATGTCCTCCCTGCTGTCGAGCAAACTTAAGACATGCAGGTAGGTGCGTGATTGTCTGTGTGCCTTCTGTGAAGGTTTGGCACCAGGCTGGCAACAACACTGTAAAAATCACTGCCAGTCAGTAGCGGACTGGTGATATGCTGTGGCAACCCCTAACCATGAAATGCCAAAAGACCTAGTGGCTACAGTACGTCATGGGACTGTGAGAGGAGACTGTATTAGCTTAGCAGTGTCTGCTGAAGAAAAAATATTTGCAAGGTAATGCAGTAGTAACAAACAATGAAAATTTTCTTAACCCAGGCTTTTGGCTGGCTGTCATCTGTGTCAGTTGTAGGAATTATTGTGTATTTAGATCCTGAGACTGCAAATGTTTCTCCTGCTCCTTGGCAGATTTCCTCATTGACTTATTGTTTTGATGCACATTTGTAGACTGGATGTCACTGGGGTGAACTCACAAAGGAGTGCTCTACTTTACAATGTACAGTAGAAAACTCCCCCAACTCTGAGATGCAGATGTCCAAGGATCATACATCTGTCCCATTAATTCTTCTATTTATAGAATCATAGATATTCCAAGGGCATTTAATCTTATGACCATTTAGCCTTGCAAGTATCCTCCCTCAGGCCACATCATCTTTCTGTAGGATGGCCATACCAATCAATACCAGTGTAAATTTGTTTGATATGTTTAAAGGAAGCTAGTCACACTGCTCAACATGCAGCTAGACAGTTATTCAGGAGATTAGGGAGGCACTGGGTTATAAACCTGTCCTCCCACCTTATTTCTCTGTTTGTGAAGTTTTGGTTCCTTGGTCTAGTATTTATGGAGCTACTGGTCATGCAGAGATGCAGAAGGTCAAGACAACAGGGTGTTTAATGGCACTATAATCAAGACAGATCTCTCCCGCATATTTTCCTAACAATACTGAAAACTGATCCTTTAGCCAGTCATCTTATAGACCTAATGGGAAGTACCCACTCTTATCAACTGTGAGTGTTAGTGTTAAAAAGTTCACATTACTGTGGTTAGCAGTGAGGAAGACTTTCCATTAATTCCTCTGTCTTCTATTGAACTTGTTTCCCTATTGCGAAAGAAGCCAAGGGACTAGATTTTTCATGTGGTTTAGAGAACACCTTCATTAATTCAGGCAGTACCTCAGTCCCTCCAGTATTATAGTATCTGGAGGTGCTATTGTGTGCAGGCTTGCTTACTCCTATTACGTTTCAGCCTTTTGTTCCTACTTAAAAGTGGAGCCACCCTTCATTGCAAACAGTTAAGCAGGTCTTGGTATGTTGCATTTAAGACCTTCTAGATATCCATTAGCTCCAAATCTAAATTTTGTTTTAGCAAAGCTAAGTTTGTCTCCTTTTGAACTCAACTCTACTGATCTGAAATATGTCATAGATGTAATTAGTGGCCGTTACTTTCACTAGAAACAATACTGTGCTGTAAACTTTAATGGTTAAGGAGCTTGTTACAGGGTTCTTGTAAAGTTTCCCCATAAGAAAATGCCGTGCAAGAGCAAATACTTTATGTATAAGGTGGTTTCCGAATTTATCCAGGATTAATCTGCTCAGCTTCAGGTTTTTTGTCTTAATTAGGAAACTTGAGCAGGAAATCTTTTGCAGTGCATGGATGTCTACATGGCATTGAAATTTTATTTACAGAGGTCCAAACTCATTAGACAAAGACTGCTCTGTTCATGTCATGGGTCACCCATCTTTGCATTTTTTTTCTAGAAGTACAGTAGTACACTGTCTAGAGATGTTATAGTGCATGTCTAGAGAGGTTATAGTGCATGCTGTCATATCAGCAGCTACCACTGCAACAGTTTTTAGAAATGTGTTTGCACAGATATGGTGGTGCCATCCATCTCTCTGCACTGTTTCAAAACATTCTACATTGGGTGCTTAGTCCAAGGACAAAAGGTTTTGCTACTGTTTCTGTAGAAAATTTTATAAATCTGTGGGTGTATATCCTGTACTATGTTTAATCTCTTGCTCATGATATGAATCCTGTAGCAGAAATCCTTAACTTACCATAACAGTGGATATATGATCAGTATGAAAGTCCTGCAAGACAACTGCTTCCTTTTTGCCTCCCATTTTGTCTCACCCAGTCTTCATGGTATTGGACCTTTTTTGAGATGTGAGAAAACGTGTTGCGATGAGGATGGATTGTTGTGTAAAGAACGATGTGTTCTATGGCCTGTGCTGGAACACATACTCTGACTTTGTGCATGCTTTGAATTCATGTCTTTGGCATATGAGGCAATATTCTTTGTGGATGGGGTGTTCATGTTGTAATTTTGGGGACAGCAAAGAGAAGCTGTGAGTACTGCAGTGAAACTTGATCCTGGGTGGTGAGAGATCGCCCTGACGAGGATTGCCTTCTGAGGCTGTACAGGGGGGGGATTATAGGTCAATATTTGGAGAAAAGTGGTATGGCTGTAAGAAGTTTAAGGGGCATATTAAGAGGTTAGCTCTTTATTTACTGGCCATCCATTTAGCTTTTTCATTGAGAAGCAGTGATGTTCTTGTTTTGGGAATTTGGCAATGAATCTGCAGATTTTTATCACATATTCAGTTTAGGCAAAGTTGCCTGTGATGGCTCTTGCAGAATGGGATAGGATAGAAAATGGGACATTTTTATACCCATAATTGAAGGTGGTTGAATTTTGTTTTCTCATAACTGAAGTGAGTTTGACAGAGAAGGAAGATTTGTTAAGTGGAGTAGTGTTTAGATAAAATGGTATTGATAGTAAACTTGTGTGTGCCC
>NC_056725.1:69088813-69116313 GCF_019279795.1 Protopterus annectens
ATTGCAAGGTTTTCAGGTTGGAATGCAGAGTTTTGAAATTGTTCTGTGTCGGTAGAAGAGGCCATAGAGGAAGAGGCCATGGTTTCGTATGTGACATGGTCTTTAACAGTGGGTACCAGTGCTGTCTTGGCCAGTCTGGAGCTATCAGAATCACTTTTGGCTGCTCTGTTCTGATCTTCAGTAAAACCTTGGTCATTAATGGGAGAGGTGGAAATGCATACACTGTTAGAGCTCTCCAGCTGAAAGAGAGGGCGTCCACTTTCCATGCTTGTGGGTGGTATGTCCTTGTGCAGAATTTCTTCAGTTGATGATTGTGGTGGGAGGCGAATAGATCTATGTCCGGCATTCCCCATGATTGTGTTAAGAGTAAGATGATGTCTGGGTGCAGCATCCATTTGTGTGCATCCAAGATATTTCTGCTTAGGCTGTCTGCCAGTATATTGTCTTTCCCTGGCACAAACTGGGACTGCAGCTGTATATTGAGTTTCAAGGAAAGTTCCCATAGATTCATTGTCAGTCTGCAAAGAGGGTAGGAATGGGTGCCTCCTTGCTTGTTTATGTACCACATAACTGTGGTGTTGTCTGTCCTTATTAGTAGGTGGCCGTGATGCAGAACAGGTTTGAAGGCCTCGATTGCATGCATCACTGCCAGCATTTCCTTTTTGGTTTATGTGCATGCGTAGCTCCCTTTGTGACCATAGTCCTTGGATACATCTGCCCTCCATGTGTGCTCCCCAACCTTGGTCTGAAGCGTCCGTAGTAATGGTTTGGCTGGCTCTTGGCTTGCTGAAGGGCAGCCCCCTGTTCGACTGGCAGGCTTGAACCCACCACAGAAATTCCTTTTGGAGGCATGGAATGAGTGGGATCAAAGTTTCTAAGCTGTGACTGTGCTGAGTCCATAAACTCCTTGGGTACCATTGAAGTTTTCTCATATGCAGCCTTGCTTGTGGACTCGGAAGAATGCAAGATGCCATGTAACCCAGGGTCTGCAGGATTTTCCTTGCAGTCAGCTGAGTTTGTCTTGTCAGATTCTTGAAGTAATCCGGTAGTTGTCTTTGTTTTTCTTCTGTGAGAAAGGCCATTTGGGTGGTTGTGTCTAGATCCGCACCCAGAAAAGTTATTCTTTGGGATGGAACAAGTCTTGATTTGTGAATGTTGACTGTATATCCCAAGGCCTGTAGTAGGTGGCTGGCATAATCCAAGTCCTTTAACAAAGTTTGTTGGCTGTCAGCTTGTATAAGGCAGTCGTCCAGATATGGGTATATTTGAATCCCCTGAAGTCTGCAGTGTGCAATCACTGATGCCAGGCATTTCGTGAATACTCTGGGCGCAGTGGATAAGCCAATGGGCAATGCTGAGAATTGATAATGCTCTGACCCTGCAAGAAATCTGAGGTGTCTTCTGCAACTTTGTCTGATAGGGACATGCAGGTATGCCTCCTTGAAGTCTAGAGTCACCAGCCAGGACCCTTGCCCAGCATGGGAAGGAGTTGCTGTAAAGTCAGCATTTTGAATTTTGGCACAATGAGATAAGTATTCAGTGAGGACAAATCAAGAATAGGCCTCCATTGATTTTCTTTTCTTGGAACAAGAAATAGTCTGGAATAAAATCCTTGGCCTTGTTCTGAAAGAGGAACCTTTTCTATAGCCTTCATTTGTATTAAGTTGGAGATTTGTTTCAAAGCCTCTGCCCTTTGATTTGGTGGCAGGTCTGGCATGCCTTTTCTTTTTGGCAGTGTGTGGAAATGGAACCTGTATCCTTTGTCTATTATTTGCAGTGTCCATGTGTCCCTTGTAATGCTGTGCCAATTTTTTGAGTTTAAAGAAAGCTTTCCGCCCAAAGGTGCTTCTAATTGAGCCCTGGTCGGCGGAGTCAAAGCAAAGTCATTGAGTCTGTCCTTGTGTAGCAGTTGTAGGTCCTGCACTACCTCTCTGGTTGGGAGGTTGCCATTGACTGACTCTGTAGGAGCCTCTAGCTTGCCCTCTACCTCTGGCCCGCCTGTTTCTGCCTCTCTGAAATCTTTCTGAGTCCGGAAAGGACCAATTCTTGGTAGGCCAATTTCTGCTGAATCTTGGTGGTTGGACTTGCAGAAAATCTTTGACTGTTTGCACAGATTTTGCCTTTTCTTCAAATTTCTTTAAGACCTCTTGAGCTGTGGAACCAAATAATTTTTGCTTTTCTAGAGGAGCATCCAGAAGCTTAGCTTTAACATGGTCTGGCAGAGATTGTTCCTTCAACCAAGCATGCTTACGTATGACTGCACCTGTCATAGCTGACCTACATGAAGCTTCCAATGCATCATAACCACACTGCAAGAAATGGTTACTAACCTGCTGGGAGTTATGTACCAGATCCTGAAGGGATTTGCGATCAAGGGGTTCAGATGAAGACCGTTTCTTATGCAATTCATCTAACAAATACTCTTGGTACTGTATCATGTGAAATTGACAATTTAATGCCCTCATAGAAAGAGTTGCAGAAGTATACACTTTTTTACCCCATCTCTCTAAAGCTCTGGACTCCCTTTCAGAGGGTAGAGGATTTCTAGCGGTGACAGCTGCAACCCCTTTAGGGCCCTGGGAAATAGTTTCTTGATCAGCAGAGTGGGCCTTGTACAGGTGAAGATGCGAGTCCGGGACCTGTAGTACCTATCAGGTTTGGCAGGAGCCGGAGGGAGAGAATCCGGGGCTGTACTAGAGTCAGAGTACACATCATCAATGACATTTAAAACGGGAGGTATAGCTAAAGGTCTGTGCTGAGGCAAATGTAAAAAGGTCCATAATCTTTTCCTGGAATCAGAGAATTCCTGACCCTGCCATTGAAAATGCTGTCTCATAGTGTGTAGTGTCTCTCCAAAGGAAAACTCTTCAGGAGGGGAGGCCGAGGGAATAGATTCTTCAGCATCAGAATCCTCATAGGCCAAATAAGCCTCCTCCTGGTGGTCTGAGAGAGCAGAACCATCAGAGGCCTCCTCTGATGAGTGGGGATCAGAGGGCTCAACCCTGGGCCTTTTGTCTGGAGGTGGCTGCGAGCCCCTGTCCGGGTGAGGTTGAGAGCCCCTAATTAAGGAGATAAGATCCTCTGCTAAACTTAGAATCTGTGAACCAGTGGAAGGTCCCCGAGGGGGTAACCTTGGGAGGCAAAGCTTTTGAGTGTTTAGCAGCTTTAGCCCTAGAGAATGCTTTAATAGACATGGATGCAGGAGGGCCTGGCTGCGCCACGTGCTGGAGTAGATTTGTCTAAGGGAATGGTGTCGGAAGGTTCCAGGACACCAGTTTCAGTAGGTAATTCAATAACCGACTCTGCCGGGGCCTCCGGGGCAGAGGTAGTCGGTTGCGCGGTTTCGGTAATCGGAGGTACCAAGGACTCTTGTTTCAGCCGAGACACTCGCGGTAGGCCTGGCCGTGGTTTCAGCCGAAACCTTGGTCCGCGTGTGTCTGTCCTTGTCCTTCCATTTCTTAACTAAATGTGAAGTCGGAGTCTCCGGCATCTTGTAAGCAAAACTAGCCCCAAAGAATTCCTCTGCAAACTCCGACGTCTAAGCGTTCGTCGGTTGAAGGAAGCACAGCCTGAACAGGCCGAGACGTCGTGATCTGGGCCTAGACAGGGGAGGCAGTAAGAGTGGAAATCCTTATGAAGTATTTGTTTCCCACAAGTTAAGCAATTATTAACTTTATCGGACATCGGCTGAGGCAAGAGAGAGTCCCCAACGGGATACTTAGCTTTTTGAAGTCTTCGGTAGCTGAATTACAGGAGCTGGCCGACCGGCACTTGCGAACTGCTTCTGCTTCGGGCACCACGCGGCAAGAAAGACTGGGGAAGATGGCATCTGCTGATGCTTTTATACCCCAGACGCTCTGACGTCGGGGAAAGTGTGACATCAGCCGACACCGGACCCAGACTTTGGAATCCGGCTGACCGAAGGGCTGCCTGAGGCAGGACAACCCATATGTGATGACTGCAGATGCATCCTTGAAGGACATCATCACAGTGCTTATGAGGTTTCCTGTGTGCTACTCTTTTTCATTTCCTATTTATTAGTTTTACTGTTATAAAAAGATGTGTGCAATTTGTTTTAATGTAGACTTGCAAGCTTGTTGGTGGTCTTCATGGTGGAAAGTGAAACATTTTTGGCTTGCTACTGACTAGTACTTGTTTGCTTTGATTTTTGGCAATTTATTTAGTTATCTGATTTAATGGGATGTGGAGGATTTGCAGTTTCTCAGAAATTATGTCCTGTAGAATTGTCTGAAGTATTCTTGTGTGATCCCTGCATATTTCATTAAAGCAGCTGTACTACAGAAAAATCGTATGTTTGCATTGAAAAATGGCTAGTGCATCCCTGCTGGATTCAAACCCTTTTCTGTCATTTTGAGGTGGCAGTGGAGTGGCACAATGTAAACCTACACGTTTGTCCAAAGTTTTAAATGGATTTATGTAAATTGTGTGTGAAAGTGTTTCCATATGTTACACCACAGGTAAGCAGCATAAATGATGGTGCTTCATTTCTTAGCAAGGAGAGTTATTTGCATTTATTGATTGATCTGATGATGCAAATTTTCATTCATTCCTCTAGTTTTCTTTGAATCTGACCTTCGGATTTGATTCTGCTGTTAATATAGCTTGTGGTAACCAAAAAGTTCTGCAGCTCCTTCCTTACCCATAATGCACCAACTCCTACCATCCCTCAGATCTCGTTTGCCGTTTTTGTGGAATAGACGTGGTCATCCATAGCTGTCGAATTATATTCATTCAAGTGATATTTTTCTTCGCTTTTATAATCTTTCTTTTGTCTTTTCCACACTTGTACCTTTGTTTACACAGTATTCTTGCTTACCATTGTTGGTAATTTTGTCCCTTTTTTCTTTATAATTTCTAGTTAACTTTCTTACATGCCTGTGTATTCTACAGTACCTTTGGTACTTTTCCCCCCTACCTTTCTAATCCTTGTAAAAAAAATTTATATTAGCAAAAAAGAGAAAGGCCCTTAATGTCAGCAGAGTGGACATAAGCTTTCTATTTCGGATGCACATGCTTTGTATATATTGTTTGTGTTCAGATAATCTGAACAAGGATTGTGCCATTTGTAAAAATTTCAATTCTTGTGCTATTGCTGATAGCTTAATTTTGCTAATTTTGAAGGGATTATTGCCTACTACATTTTGTAAAGCAATTACTGGAGCTTAAACCACCAAAACAAAACTACTTCAAAAAGGTTCCAGAGACTGTCTGGTTCTTCTACTGTCATTGATGGAACCTCCAAGAAAGAAACCTATCCAAAGGCTGTTTCTTTGAAGCCATCTTCAGTCACACGAGTTTTCTGGATCTGACCACCTCTGATCTGAAACCTCTTTCTTGGATCCAATATCCACCCACCATCAACCTTGTGCTGTCCAGGTTACCATCCCTATTTATGGAGAGACAACATTCAAAATCTCCCTGAGCCTCCTCTCATTCTTTCAGGGGTCTGACCGAAGCTGATGTGGATAGGATGATGAGATTTCTCTTGTTGCAAATACAGATGAGCATTCTTCCAGCTCCTACCTGTTTGGATTAGAAAGTCTTTGTTCACACTACCCCTCCACTATTGGCTCCTTCTATGATCCAACCATCCATTTCAGAGCCCCTGGATCCAGGTCTGACAAAGCTGTGTCTGGTCCGAGGATATTGTAATCCTTCTGGGAGTGCTCTGGCAAGTTTGGCCTTGGATGACTCTCGGAGCTGTAGAGTCTCTGCTGGATCCAAGGTGTTGGAGTTGACTCCAAAATTGTTGGAGCAGCCTCTGTCCCTTGGATGCTCTGTATTGTACAGCTAGTCTCCAATCTCCACTTTGGGTGGACTGCCTTCAGGGCAAAGGGAGTCGATGGGGTGGAAATGTCTTCTCAGCTCCATCAGCGTCTTTCTTCCCATGGCATTCTGTGTTTGAGGTTGTGGAGTGTTTTATTCACTTTAGCAGGACGGACAGTTTCTCTCCCTCAGATCTCCCTTTAGGTTTTCATGCGTCTCTGCTCCTTGAGCCTCAACGTTGGACTCCACAGAGGCGGCCAGTCCAAACACTCCAGGTTACCCAGCAGGGTATCACCATCTCATCTGATGCTTCTCCAGAGCATGCCACCAAAGAAGTAATACGGAAGAGAAAGTGCAAAAGGAGGCACTTGATTCCACACAGGAATATATCGCAGAGGATACTGATTTCAGGATTACCACCCAATCTTATTTGGAGACATCCTAGAGATCCTTAAACAAATAAGTGGTTGGTCCTCCCACAGTCCTCCTCCAGAGGAATTTGGTATTCCTGGAAACATTTGGATCTGGCTTGTCTACCTCCTGGGTAACTCTGCCCGCTGATGAGCTCATTGATTCGATCTTGAAGCGGACGTGGAAGTAACCTGACTCAGTTGAATTTATCCCTAAAAGACCAGATCAAATTCTGACACTATTGGCAGGATGGGAATTTTGGAGTAAGGGTGCACCTGTGGATGCAATGGAATTTGTGGAAATAAGTTCCAGTCCCCATCCCTCTGAGGAGTTGAGGGCTTTGGACAGATTTGAGAAGTGGTGTGTATGCTTAAGTGACCTTTTGCTGTGGTTGCTGAGTTATTTGGCATATTTTACTAGGTTGCAAAGAGACTTTATTAAAGAACTGTCTAGTTCTCTTTCAGGGACCAGTATTGGTGAGACCCAGGCTTCTGTGGTCGCACAGCTGGCAACCTTACAGTCCTTTTTTAACTCTTCCATGAGGCTTCCCTCTCATGCAGCTGAGGGTGTCTGAGGCAGTGGGTTCAGGCATCTCAGGAGGCATGCCTGGATGCAGTCATGTGACTCTGCAGAGCTCTTCAAGTCCTCTTTCATCCACTTCTTTATTCAACCCCAAAGTGAAGAATACTCTCTCCAGATGTGAAAAAGATGGAAAGACTTTCTCTGCTGCTGCATGTTTTTCCCCTCAAAGGACCTTTTCTAGAAATCCATGAGGAGGATGAAACATGTGGTTCAAAAAATCTCAAGGTCCTTTCCAACTTCCACATGGAGGCAGTTTCCCCAGAGGCTGGGGATGGGGGGACTCAAACGGAAGACGCCTCCCATATGGCAGAGGTGGCCTACAAAACGAAGGGTCTAGAGATTCTGGGACAGACCATATCGGCACTCCTGAACGAGGCCCAATTGCCCCCTCTGGAGGCAGTCGGGGGTCATTTATCCCTGCCTGGCTTGATATCACAAAAGATACCTGGGTGCAGAGGATCCTTTCCAGAGGTTATCATTCCCTTTTATTGTCCACATCCATCCTCACTAATATTTCCCAATGTTCTACCAAATCACAGGAAAGCAGTAGCACTAGGAATACTAAAGCTGCTCAGAGTGAGTCATCCAAGAGGTCCCACCAGACCAGATAGAATCTGGAACTTTCTCAAGATTTGTTTTTAGTACCAAAGAAAACAGAGGAGTGGAGACAGATTTTGGATCTCAGCAATTTGAACAAATCAGTTCAGCAGTCAAAGTTTTGAGGTACTTGATGCTTCCAGCTGGGAGCCAGTCATTACCATTTCAGAGCCCTGCCCTTAGGTCTCGCCACAGCCCCCAGGGTATTCATCAAATGCATGGCAGTGGTAGCAGCTCAGTTGAGACTGCAGGAATTGTGTGTTTCTGTGTCTAGACGACTGGCTTATCACCACCCCGACTAGGAATCTGCCAATAAGAGCAAGAGATCAGGTACTCCAGATTTGCTTCCTTCTAGGAATTACCATAAATTACAATAAATCTCTGTTAGAACTTTCTTAGAACCTTGCTGGAGTTTATAGAAACCATTTTCAACACTTTGTCAGCAATGGGTTTTCTTCCTCTAGCTATAGTGCAAAATATCAGTTTCCAGGTCAGTAAAATAGTTCACAGTACAAAAATTCCGGCCAGAATGATTCTTCAAGCCTTGGGGTCAATGTCAGCTGCCATAATATTAGATTTGGTGGTGTTTATCTTCATTCATTCATTCTTGACTGAGTCTCTGTTCCATCCTCAGAACTGACTCAGCCGTTGTAATAAGCTCGTGCCAGCCAGAAGCTCTCACGCTAAAGCTACCCATAGTGCCTCTCTTCCCTTCTCCTCCAATCTCGTTTGTCACGTAGCATTTCAGGACATATCAGGCCATGCTGTCAAGCTATGTGGTTTATTTTTATCAATATATTTCTTCCTTTAATATTTCTTGGTTGTTTGATATTCTATTCCCTAATTAGTGGCTCTCTGTGAGAGTGCTGTTTTTACCAGTCTCTTGGCATTTCTTAATTACTGTAGTTGGTATAGGCCCCTCCCTTCCCTCGTACCTCTGGTATCTCTCAAGTACCATTGTTGGCATTTTCTTCCCCCTTTCTTTCATCGACTTACCCCTTCTGGGTATTTCTCTTGCTACTAATCGCTGGTACCCTTTTAAAAATATTTTCCTTAACTTGCCTTGATTTCACTGTTGGTGTGGGTGATGTACGTGAATGGCTGTTCATTTTATAGTCTACCTTACAATGGCTGAGAAACAAAAAGGTACAATTGGTTTCAAGCAGTGTGACAAATATGGCAGAAAGATGCCCAACTCAGATGAGCATCTTTCCTGCATTTGTCTGGGAATGCCACACTTAGAAATTCAGTCTCCGTGTGAGCTCTGTAAGGGTTTTAGTGCCTGGATCCTTGCAGAGCATCGCAACATATTGATGCTAAAAGGTTTGTTACAAAAAGCTTTTTCAGAGGCTTTGAGGCAGAGAGAGAACCAAAAAAGAGGAGCCAGTCAGTCCCAATGTCTCCTCAATCTCAGGAACTGAAATCGTCCAAGGGCCATGTTTCTTCGGAACCGAAGTCTAAAGAATCCAGATTGGCACAGGCAACTGTCTCTGCACCTGAATCTATGCTCCCTTCCATGTTGCCCTGTATTTTTATGGAACCGACGAAAGTTACCATGGTACAGACCCCTTCAACAGTACCAAAGACCCTCTCGGCACCAACAATAGTTTCCCCTATAAAAGTAGTCACCCCCCCCCCAAAAAAAAAAACAAGCTTTTGGTCAGTAGACCTCTTTGCTGAAGGTCGAACCCATAGCCAGGACTCTATTCCCCATCTGTTGACCGCTTTGTTGGTCAGCAGCACAGCCCTTTTATTGAATTCCCTGAATCTCCCTTAGGGGGGGATGTCTGTTCCACCAGGAGCCTTTTGGAGCTTGATGTAGTTAGACTGGTGGATCAGCTTTTGGCGGTCAGAGGTATTTCAACCCATCTAAGACCTCCCTCCTACCTGGAGCCAAAGTTTTTTCTCAGAGGACTCCAACTAGTCTTCCTCCTTCAGCTTTTCCTGCAGGATTTGGAGCCCTCGCTGCAGATGCCTCTCCCAGTGCCAGCTTCTTCTGTACTGATGGTGGATCTCACCTCTGTCCTGGAACCCACTCTGTGGACTTCAGCTCAATTGGAGCTGACCCACCCATGGGACTGTGACTTGTCTGCTGGCTGCAGAATCCCTTGTATGGCACCAATTTTTTCTGTGGTGCCATCTACGGTTCTGGTTGCTTTGACAGGGAGTCCTCTCGGGGCTACTTCTTTGGAGGTGGACTTGGAGCGGGGTGCGACTCCAGTTCCAATATTCCTTCTCTGTTTTGGGCTTGCATCCTTCTTCAGGCAGAATGCCCTTCAGATTATGGAGAGCGCTTGCCTCAGCAGGCTCACAGTTGGCATCCACTCCATCGGAATGTCATATCTTTGTATCCTCTGGCTCACAGCTGTCAGTCTACTACATTGGGACAGTGGGCCCAGGAGCAGCAACACATCCTACTGCAGGGTACCATCTCTTCGGAGTCCTCAGACCTTCCCCTGAGGAGCCACCTGTAATAAGTCATGTAAAGAGGAAGCACTTGGATTCTCCAGAAGAATCTTTCACTGAGGATACAGATAAAATGAAGGGGAAGGTCCCTACAGTCAGCCCCTGAAGATTTCTCCTTTGGAGACATATTGGAAATCTTGGAACAGAGGGGTGATTGCTCGGAGGAAGGGTTGGTAGCCTTCCAATCTGTTTTCTTGTAGGCTTTCCTTGCCTGACCTTCTACTTCTTGGGTGACCCCACCTGCTGATTTGGTCAAGTTCATCGTGCAATGATCTTGGAATGCCCCTGATACTATAGAGCCATTCCCCTGGAGACCAGATAAAATTATTACTGCACCAGAGGACCAGACTCGCTGGTCTAAAGGCTTAGTGGTAGATGCTATGCTGGTGGCAGCGGCAGCCACAAAGAAGGAACTTTTAGAGGAGAGTCCAAATGTTCATCTTCGAAACAGGTAGTGTCGGATGATGGTCTGATTTAGGAGGTGGGTCTATGCTTCAACTACCTTTGCCATATGGTCATTGAACTTCTTGGTACATTTTACTTGTCTTAGAGGGACCTGATCACTGAGCTCTCTGGCACCTTGGCAGGAGCAGTGTCTGACGAGGTATGCGATAAATTTGCCTTCCAGCTTGCAACCCTAGAATCGATATCCAACTGGTCCATGCAGCTTATTGCTCACACAGCCGAAGGGACGGCCAGGGCAATGGGTACAGGTAATTGCCATTAGGCATCAAGCCTGGATGCACATGTGTGGTTTGGCGGACCCCCTTTAAGTCTTCCTTTCATCAATGGTCCTGGTTATGCTACCTCATTGTTTGGCCCCAAAGTCAGAGACACATTAGCCAGGTGTAAGAAGGATGGAAAGACCCTTTCTGCTGTTGGCGTACACTTTTTGACTCCTCAATGAACTTACTCTAGGAATCTGAGGAGTGGGAAGATGTGGTTCATGAAGTCCCAGGGGCCTTTTCAGGACACACGTGGGGCAGAGGAGGACCTCATCTGGTAGATCCCCCCCTTATGGCAGAGAGGGCCTGCATAACCAGGGTTCAAGGGATTCCTTCTCTGGACAACCCTACCAGCATTCCTGAGTGGTCAGATTGCCTACCTCTGGAGGCAATCTGGGAAGCTTCTTTCTGCAGCACTTAGCCTGGCACTCAATAACAGCAGATTCCTTGTTGCAAACGATAATTTCCAGAGGTTATCAAATCCCCTTCAATCTTTATCCAAAGCCACAAAGGCAAATCCCCGATGTTCCACCCAGTCAGAGGGACATGGCAGGACAAGAAATTCAAAAGCTGCTTCAAAAGAGTCATCCATACAATCCCACCAGAACAAACAGTATCCAGATTTTACCCAAGATTCTTTTTAGTGCCAAAAAGACAGGGGACTAGAGGCCAATTCTAGACCTTAGTGCCTTGAACAAGTTAGTTTGACAGACCAATTCCAGATGGTCACAGCACAGTCTAGCCTTCTGTTTCTGGTGAAGTATGTTTGGATGTGCTCTACAGGTCTTCGGGATGCATATTATCACATAAAGATGGACAAACACTCCAGAGGGTATCTCCACTTCTGGCTGGAAGCCAGTCAGTACCAATTTCGCACACTGCCCTTTGGTCTCAACACAGCCCCCAGGGTGTTCACCAAATGAATGGCAGTGGTTGCAGCTCATTTAAGGCTACACTGATTCAGTGTGTTTCCCTCTCTATACAACTGGCTCCTCACTGCCCCCACCAGGCATCTACTACTTCATGCCTTGGACTTGTGTCCTAGACCTTACAAAGTACTTGGGCATTTCAATAAACTGGGAAGTCAAAGATGTCACCTCACACGAGAGAGAATTCATCGGAGCAACATTTAACACCAATTCCTTTATGGCTGCTCTACCTCTTCACAGGTTACAAAGGTTATGATCACAGCTTCAAGTGATGCTGTCTTGCGACAGTCCTGGCTAGCTTAGCTTAGTCTTATGACTTCTAGGGTCAATGGCTGCGACAGTCACTCAAGTTCCATTGGCAAGGTACCACATGAGGTTGCTCCAATGGCTGCTGGCATCACAGTGGTCTTTCTCGCACCCCCTGATGTCTTAGTTAATCCCCATAACCAACCGATGCAAGCAGGATCTAGTGTGGTGGATTAACTTGGAACAGGAGCTATGGAGTTGCCCTTTCACCCCTGCTCAGTCCAAGGCCGTAGTGACCACGGATGCATCAATGATTGGGAGGAGGGCATTTTCAATGAATGACAGTCCAAGGCACGTGGTCCCTCTCTTAGAGGTCAAATTGCATATCGGTGTCCTAGAACTGAGGGCTTTGCTAGTGTTGCAGGCATTTCAATCGACCCTCCCTTCGGGGGCAATTGCTATCCAATCAGACAACATGGCAATGGTCTGGTACATCAACAAACTGGGAGGAACCAGATCGTACCCCTTATGTTGGGAAGTCTTAATGTGGCAATGGGTGATGGCATCCAACAGATTTCTGATGGTGCACAGTCCAACATGATTGCAGACAAACTGAGCAGATGCATTCTCCTGCCTCACGAGTGGCTTCTCAATCCCAATGTAGTGAAGATTTTTTTGTTGCTGGGGTCAGGCTTTGCATCTCCCATAAACCACAAATGCAGCAGCTACTTTGCCCTGTCCCCACCTCAGGGGAAGGCAGAGAGATGCTGTTCTACATGATTGGCCCCTGGGCTGTTTTACGCCTTTACACCCTTCCCCCTGATTCCCCAGTTTTGAAGAAGGCCCAACAGTTGAGAAGCAAAGTAATCCTCATTGTGCCTTATTGGCCCCAACAAGTCTGGTTCCCCTTTCTCTGGCCTCACCTGGTTCACCGTCCATGGACTCTGGACCCGACCCCAGACCTGCTGTCCCACCCACAGGAGATGGTCCATCCAAACCTATATAGTCTCAAGCTGATGGCTTGGTACCTCCACTTCCACTAAATTGCCAGGCAGAAAAATTCATCTTTCCCAGTTCAGAAGATTATTCTGGCTTCCTATAAAGCATCAACCAGAAAACTTTATCTGAGTAAATGTAACAGATTTGTGCTGTGGTCTCTTGCAGAGAAAATACTTTTTTACAGCCTCACTTGATAAGGTTTTAGAATAGTCAACCATTTTCCAGTCAGGAGCTTCAGCTTCTACTGTTAAGGTTCAATTAGCTGTGATTTCCAATTATCATAATGGCTTTGATCTTTCCTTAATGTCTCATCGCCTTTGCAAAACCTTTTTGAAAGGTGTCTTGCATTTGAGACCACCCTTTAAAGAACCCACCGAACCTTGGAATTTTACATTAGTTTTACAAAATTTAAACCATCAACCCTTTGAACCAGCAGCCACCTGCAATATCAAATTCTTATCTTGGAAGACCCTTTTCCTGATAGCCATTACATCAGCCAGGAAAATATCAGAATTGCAAACCTTGTGTGTGAAACGTCCATACATTATTTTTCTGAGTATCACTCAGAAGCAACCCCTCTTTCCTTCCTAAGGTTGCATCTGACTCTAACATTAACCAAACTGTATACCAACCATTTTTTTTCCAAATTTCTCAAACAAGGAAGAATATTGCTCACATTTGTTGGATGTGCACAAACAGTTACATTTTTACTTGAATAGAACAAAATTGTTTAGAAAATCAGACCAATTGTTTATTGTCCTTTTTCAGGCACTAAACTGGGCAAACTGGTTTCCAATGTTACCTTATCAAAATGGTTGAGATTGCATCATTTTTGTTTACGACCAAAATAAATTGAATCCATCAATATGTCGAGGCTCATTCTACCATATCAGTTGCCACTTCAGTAGCCTTCCATTTTAGAGCCTTTATGGATGACAATTGTGCAGCGGCCACTTGGGCTACCCTGCATACCCTTACCATATTACAAATTGGATATGGTCTCCAGGGGAAGAGCATCCTTTGGCTCTATGGTGCTCCGGAATATCCTTCCATAGGGCCTCCTGGGACATAAAATAGCTAAGGACTCTCACAACAGTCAAGAATGAATGAAGATTAGGAATATCGGATAGAGAAGTTGTGTTCTTACCATAACATTCCATCTGTGTTGTTGATCTTCATTTATTCTTGACCTCCCACGCTGCAACCCCCTCCAAAGACTCCTGGAAGTTCGGATCTAGTCCTGGTATTGTAGTAGGATAGTTGCTCAGACAAAGCCGCTACTTTTATTTCTACCTTTACGTCTATGGGCAAAACTCGATCTGAGGAGAAGGGAAGAGAGGCACTATGGGTAGCTTTAACTTGAATTTCTGGCTGGCACGAGCTTGTTACAATTGTAGTCTGTTCCGAGGATGGAACTGAGACCTAACAGTCAAGAATGAGTCAAGATCAACAACACAGATGAAACGTTATGGTAACAACATTTTTCCCGTAGCGAGATTTCGCATGAGAATTTTTCAATGGATGCTAGCAACACAATGTTCAATTCTTTATCAACGAACACCAGCCCAAATAAAGAATTACTCAGGGAGGCAAAAAATGCCTTTGAATTTGATCAGACCAGGTTTTACAAGGCCATCCTTTGAATCTCTCTCATCCCAAGGCCATGGTGACCACAGACTCCTCCCAGATTGGGTGGGGGGCACTTTCTGGGGAAAATGGTCCACAACACTTGGTCCCCTGCAGAGGCCAACATGTACATCTGTGTCCTGGAAATGACAGCAGTGCTGTTAGTTGCAGGCCTTCCAAGACCCTCTCCCTTTCAGGATATTTTCAGTTCAGAAAGACAATATGTCAATAGTTTGGTACCTCAACAAAGGAGGAGGAGCCAGTTCTTGGCCCTTGTGTTGAGAAGCAGACTGTGTGTGTTGATGTGTGATCTCATCCAACCAATTTCTGACAGGAATGCATATTCTGGGGAAGTCAGCATGATAGCAGATGAAATTGAGCAGGTCTGTACTACTACCTTACGAGTGGTCTCTCAATGTGAAAGTTACAGAAATGATTTTCCGTCAATGGGGCCAGCCTTGCAATCTTTTTGCTTCTCCGGTAAACAAGTGTAGCAGCTTCTTTGCCCTGATCCTCCCTCCTGGCTAAAAACAGAGGGATGCTCTGGTCCACGACCCCCCCCCCCCAGTCTCCATGTTTATCCCCTGACTCCCTTGATCAACCTGACAGCTTTCTGTAGAAATTTGAAGAGCAAAGTCATCCATATTGCACCTTACTTGCCTTGACAGATGTGGTTCCTCTTTCGTTGGCCTCATCTACTTTAGCCACCTTGGGTTCTGAATCTGATTCCAGACCTCCTGTCTTACCTGATAGGAATGGTTCACCTAGATATAAAGTGAACAGCATGGTTTCTTCACTTCCATTAATAGCCAGACAACTTGTGCTGCTGTCATCCCCTGTCTTGTCATATACTTTTATCTTCCCATAAAAGCTTCTACAAAGAAACTTTACAGAAGTAAATGGAAGAGATTTGTTTTTTGGGTGGATCAGAAACATTTACCCTTTTTTCAGCCCCTGTACAAAGTGTTCTTGAGTTTTTTTGTTGACAATTTTCAACGAATGAACTAGCTCCTCAACCATTAGAATTCAGTTGGCAGCAATCTCCAACTTCAACAGTGGATTTGAGGATTATTCCCTTGCTTCATCTCTGCTTTGTAAGGCCTTCTTGAAAGGCATTCTTCTGTTGAGACCAACTTGTAAAGACCCTACTTCTGGAACTGCATATCATAATTTCCCCCTTTGAACCAGCAGCAAAATGTGATCTTAAATTCCTGACCTGGAAAACAATTTTTCTAGTGGTCATTACTTCAGCCATCAAGCATCGTCCTGTAAACCTCCCTACTTGATTTTTTCATAGGGATAGAGTAACACTATGAAACAACTCTTCTTTCCTTTCTAAGGTGGTGTCAAGAATTCAACATCAACCAGTCTATTAATCTGCCTGTCTTTCCAAAATTTGAAAACAAAAGGAGAGTACATCATGTTGCACTTAAGTTCATAGACCATTATATTTCTGCTTGCATAGAACAAAAGAAGTTAGTCTGAGCAACTGGCTTTATCTCCTTTATGGATTCCAAAATAGGTAAATAAGTTACAAAGGTAACTTTGGCAAGATGGCTTACCGACTGCATATCTTTTCTCTACAGTATGTTGGATATATGTTTACCAGAACTTTTAAGAGCCTGCTTAACTAATCCATGGTGACTTCATCAGTATTTCTATGTAGACGTACCATAGACATATGTGCAGCTGCAACTTGGGCTAATCCTAGTACCTTTTATTACTCATTACAAACTAGATCTGGTCTCGAGGGTAAGAGCAGTTTTTTGGTTCAGCTGTGCAAAGGAATATACTTAGTCCACCCAGGGTTTCAGGTAGCTGGGGACCCTATCCCAACTGTTGAGGACTGCATGAAAATTGACACCATCAGATTTCAGTCTTCCACTCCCTTCCTTCCAGTGTCCTACCCTTTTCATATATGTTTCATGGAAGAACGAGAGTTCATAAGGACACCTGTGTTCTTAGATTGATCTCCATTTAATTGCTTTCTATACCAAGCAATTTATTTAACATATTTGTTACATTTCCTATTCAGAAAATAAGATCTGAGGGATGTTGGGGGTTGCTGCATTTAGGAACTCAAGAACTTTTTGGCTACCACAAGTTATAGTAATGGCAGAGTCGGATCAGAAGGTCTGATCCAAACCTAAATGTTGAGGATGAATTAAAATAACACAGATGGAACGTTATGGTGAGTACGTAACTTTTTTTCTGTACATTGATTTGCTGCTGTATTTTATGTGCACCCTTTGCAGGCTGGCAGACCTAGCAGCATTCCACTTCCACATAGTTCAGCAGTACAATCTGACGAGGAACAACACGTGGATCTGTTTTGGAGGATCATATCCTGGCTCCCTCTCTGCCTGGTTTAGGCTAAAGGTATGTTTTGTTCAAAGATTCAGTAATTATTTGTTTTTTCTGCTAGTGTGTATTGGAGTGTGGATTTCAACATGCATACAAGGCCCACTTTCAGATATGTAAGGGCAGCACTTGGTTTGACCTCAATACATTTTTGATATGGAATTATGCAGTTAAACATAGGAGAGAATGTGACAGACCTTGGCCTGTTCACACATACCTGTAGTCAGAGTACATGTGCTGGTTTTCTATTTTTTCAGGTGCCAGCTGTCCCTTTGCATCTAGGTTGGCTGGCAGAGTTACTGTAATATGATAGATGTAAAACTCATTTAGTGTGAGTAATTGATAGCATGGAGTAATTGCTTTGACATGGCAAAGATGTGCACAGTGTTGGCTAAAATGTCTTGTTTTCCACTACTGCTTTTTGCTTTTCTCCTGTGACCAACTAGAATAATGCCCTTTACTTGAATATGGTGGTCTTCACAAATAATTTGGTATGTGGCATGTGAAAAAAAAAAAAAACAAAAGGAAGGAGCATAGTTCCTCTAAATTCCAAGACTCTACTGTTCTACTGGCATCTGTTTTTTTTTTAACAGATTTCTAGTTAGATTAATACATTTCCAGTATACATTAAATTTTCTTTTCTCCCCCTTGCTTGATTCTTTCTCATCTCTACCCCATTGCCACCATTCATTGGCTCCATCTGCTAGAACCCCCTTTCATCTTCCAGACTAACTGATTTTATTTAAAGAATGGGGCTGTCATGAAGCATAAGGGAGTCTTGGAGGGTCTTGTGGGAAATTTTTCTGTGAGGAGGGATTTATTTATTTTTCTTATGACCCTACCCTGTTATTCCCCCCCCCTCATGGACACCCATCCCAGAATCATCAGAGGACCACACCCCTCTTCATGGACCACATTTCTGGTTTGGGAGTGGGGATATATGAAAGCCTACCCTCCCAGATAGGAACACCCATCCATCCCTCTCAGCACCTTTGATTCTCTAGCAGCAAGCTGAACCAGGTCATCTGGATCATTGTCAAGGCTTTATCCCTGTACTCCATGATGCTGGCTAAATTAAGTCTTGGTTTTATGGTGTGAATGAGCATCAGTGCTTTTATTGGAGCATTTCTTGGTTTTACAGTTTGATAAGAATGGTTCCTGATCCTAATGTGCTTTCGTTTATCTCATTCATTTGAAAGCCTTCTGTGAACCTGTTCCACAGTCTGAAATCACAGATATTTTTTTTAAATTGTACAGTTCCTGCAAGTACCTCTTCACCCTGTGTACTGCAGATTGTGAACAGCACTTCAGTTTTCTTGTCACAAGGTGCTAACTTGTCTTTTAGAAGCTGCTGCAACATACTTTTTAGTAGCTGTGAGAAATTATTCCTGTTTGCCAAATCGATCAAGTAGACTTGCCCCTGGATCTCTAAAGACGTCAAGAATTAGATTGTTTAGAAAGACTGGAAATTAGCATCCTAGGTGAGTGATTGTGTTATAGTAGGCTACCCCTTTACTTTTTCAACGATAAACCTTCCATAGTCAATATTCATATCTAACTCGCCATGGAACTGAACAATACTGCCTTAAGTTTTCAAAGGTTAGGCGTTTTCCCAGTACAGGCCATTTCAAATATACTTTTTGGTTCCTTACTCTTAAATACACAGACATGACACTGCTTCCCTTCTCTCTTCAAAACTTTTTACTGCCACTCAAACCAATGATAGAGCTTTCATTTTTAAATTCAAAATGTTGACCTTCCAGATCCTATTACCTCTCATTCCCCAGACAGTTACTTGGTAACACTTGACCTAAAGGATGATGATTATCATATTCCCATAGACAGACTCCTTAAAGTTTCTGAGGTTCTCTATTTCTGGGTCATGTTATCTCCTGCTTTACATTTTTAAATTGTCTGCTGCTCCAAGGGTGTTAAAGTGCTTGGCTCCAGTCATTGCTTGTTGTAGACTAAATGGTATTCACACATTTCCTTATTTGGATGATTTACTTATTTATGCAGTGTCTTTGTCCAGATGTCAGAAATTTATAACATGGGTGTGTCTTTGTCCAGATGTCAGAACTTTATAACATGGGTTATGTTACTTCTGACCAGTCTGGGTTTTCAGAGAAATGTTGCAAAATCCTCCTTGAGTCCATCTCGCAGGATTGTGTTTTTGAACTGCCTTCACGAGTCCATCTCGCAGGATTGTGTTTTTGAACTGCCTTCACGAGTCCATCTCGCAGGATTGTGTTTTTGAACTGCCTTCACGAGTCCATCTCGCAGGATTGTGTTTTTGAACTGCCTTCACGAGTCTTCCCTAAAAATGACATTTCAGACTCTTGAAGTTTATCTAGAGTTTTCTCAGCAGTCCCTCTTTTGCAAGACAGTTCCTCAGGATACTAGCAAGGGCGGCGGAACCATAGAGCAAGGGGGAAGGGGCACCCCCCCCCCGCCACCTTTGTATCCTGTAATGACTCTATGTATGTCCTGGCTTGCTAGCAAGTAGCAAGCATTAATAAGTGAAACACCTTTTTTTTTTTTTTTTTTTTTGTAATTAAAATCTGATATTAAGATCTGATAATTCACTGTTTGTTGTGCTCTGCCTATGGTGCTGCTTGACTTCTTAGATGTCTTCCACTTGCGTGTGGGGGGGGGGTTCAACTTCAGATTCTTGGGACTGGGTTATATTGCAAACAGGTGCACTGGTCTGGCTCCCTGCTGCCTGACTGACTTAATAGTGAAGTCTGGTCAGGGTTCAGCAGCAGGTCACACAGGTATAGAAAATGACAGTTTAAACAGTTGCTTGTGTTTGACCTAAGTTACCGTGCCTTTTCTTAGTTCTTGTTCCACTCCTCACAATCAAGATTGAGTGATTGAAGGTTGCAGTTTTCTTCTTCTTTGAAGAAGTGAAATCTGTCCATTGCTGTCAGTGCCTTGGTGGTGGTACGGATGTTAAATATATTACTGTCTTCTTACAGACAGTTGCAGCCTGTGCAGCCAGTATAATTTATCTGTTTTATCTATTTTATTTGATAACCGGGTAGGAATGGAGAAAGACACTGGGTGAGGGTCTTGGGTCTTTTCATTTAAGTGCTTGTGCATACATAAACAAAGAAGTACTGAAGGGGTCATTGGAGATTGAGAAAATGTTTCACTTTGGTGCTTTGGACTCGGGAGGCTTTTTTGGTTTGAATTACGCTGCTTAACCCTTAAGGCTGTTTAGTCCTAGAAGTGCTTTAGATATCTTAAACTTGCACAGAGTTTTTCTGTACTTCTTTTTTGAAGTGTTGGTAATTGGTATATATGTAAGCAAGTGTTGTGTTGGTAGGGGAAGTTTAAGTTCGTAAAATATTTTGGATGTATGCATTTATGTACCGATAACCACATTCTTTTGGAATATGCTGTTTTCTGTGAGCTACTGAGAATTTTTTTTCAAAACAGGTTTATTGTTTTAACATATAAGAGAAATATCATAACAATTTTATACAAGTAATTAAAAATAGGTATTATTATAATATTCAACAAAACAACTAAAGTATTTATTTACAAAGACATCCACTACAATCAGATCAATTAATTAAACTAAAATACCATGCTATTGAAATTAAAATTTTTTTAACAAATTTTGTAAATTATCCCATACAATAAAATAAGATGTTTTTCTGTTTGTTCTAGTCCTAATTGTGTTTATTTCCATATGGCACACTAAACATTTTTAAATTCATTGAACGAAGGAGGTGTATCTGAAATCCAATTTCTAGTTCTTATTTTCCTAGCCACTGCTAGAATAGACCATAACAAGGGAAGCTTAAACTTTTTAACACTTTGAGGTACAGGTGTGTTGAATAATATAAGAGATTTAGAAATAATGAAATTATCTGTAAAAAGAGCCTGCAAAAATTCATTAATTGACTTCCAGTATTCTTTCAATTTTATACAGTCATAAAACATATGAGCCCAGTCAGCATTAATTTCTACATTACATCTCTTATATAGATTATCTTTATTATTTATTTTATTCATCATCAAAGGTGTATAAAAAGATCTATGTAAAAATTTCCATGTATAAAGTCTCCAGACAATGGAAGACGTAGTTCTATAAGCAGATTCCAATATATATTGTTTATCTTGTTGATTTGGTGGGTCCCCATTAATAGAAGTGAAATAATTCCAGTACGAATCTACACTGTAAAAAGTTTCTTGTCTGATAACTTTATGTATGTATGAAAGTTTACCTTTATCAGAAACTTTATGTTGTAAATTTAATATCAAGTAATCAATCAGTGTTGGAATAGATTCTTTAACAGTTATAGACATTAAATCCATTAATGAGATGTCTAAAGGTCTGAACCTCTAACCAGCAAGTTTCTCTTGGAACAAATTCTTGTTTTAAGAAATCTAGATTTTTAACTTTATTATCAGATATCAACTGATACCAGTACTTTAGATCATTATCTATAGCTAAATGAGTTCCTTCAGAAGTAGATGACAAAAGCATACCCTGAGTATACATTATAGGAAATGCAATAAAATTCCATTCCCTATACTTAGGGTGCATGAATATAAAGTTACAATAACTAATAATAATATTTAATGGGTAACAAACCATATGTTTAGGTGTAATAGGTGAAGTACAAAATTCCTTTAGTAACCATAACATGGAGTTATTTACAATCATATTTTTGTGTTAAGGAGATTTTCATGAAGTGTATACTAATTAGCTCCCAATAATCTTTCCATTTTGTGACATATGACTGATCTATTAATAAAGTAATAACTTTTACAATAGAAGAGATAGTATATAAATTAAAGTCTGGAAAAGAAATACCCCCTTGAGACCAGCTATTAGTATGTTTTTTTAATGCAATCCTAGGTCTATTAGGTGCCCATAAGAAATTTAACATTAGTGTGTTCAGTTTCTTGATGATTATTTTTGTAGGTGGAAGTATTATTGATTGTATTAAGTATAAAATCTTGGGGAATATTATCATTTTAATAATTGTAAGTCTCTCCTCCATAGTAAAAAACATATTATTCCAGGTATTAAAAAGATTTTGTATATTAAGAAAACAGGTATTATAATTATTATATATAATAGATTTAATATCTTTTGATAGTATTATACCTAAATAAGTTATCCGACCTGAATTGGGTACATATTTAGTAAAATCACTAATGAGAATATTTTCGTGTATATATATATAGGTAGCATTTTAGTTTTTTCTTCATTGAATATTAAACCAGAAATACTTTTAAAATTCATCATGTTGTCAAATAGAGACTGTATAGAAGAATTAGATCCTGCTGATGTAATTAGAACATCAGCTGCAAAAAGTTGAATTTTGGATGTTGTATTTTCATCTATTTCAAAACCCTCTATGTCAGTACTGTTTCTGATCAAATTAGCCCAAGGCTCCATTACTAAAGTGAATAATAGTGGAGAAAGTGGACATCCTTGTTTTGTACCTTTAAGAATGGGTATTTTTGTGAAACATATGTTCCTACCTTAATATAAGCCAACGTTCCTTTGTATAAATGTTCAATTAGATTTACAAATGCATCCGAGAAGTTTGTGCACTTCATTAAGGTAAACAGATAGTCCCAACTTACTGAATCAAATGCTAAACTTATATCAAGACTAATAAGTGTTAAATCTTTCTTTTCCTATTTGCAAAATCTATTAATGTTAAAGTTCTTCTTATATTATCAAAAGTATTTCTATTTACAATGAAGCCTGTCTGATCTATATCTATAATGCCGGGAATGATTGTCTTCAATCTATCAGCAAAGATATTCATAAACATTTTATAATCAACATTAAGTAATGAGATGGGCGATATGAAGAACATCTAGTTGGATCTTTATTAGGTTTTAAAATTGGCTAAATAAATGTATATTGCCAAGATGGGGGTTATTAACTCAGTTTGGGCCAAAATAAAACCTTATGTATTAATGAATATGTATTTTTAGAAAGGATTTTATATATCTCTGGTATAATACCATCATTACCCGGTGCTTTGTTTGATTTAAGCTTATTTATTTGTGTAATAACTTCTGTATATGAAATACTCTTGTCCAATAGTTTAATCTGTTGTTTATTAAGCTTTTTATTCATATTTGTGGTTATAAACTCCTTTATTTTATCTTTAGGTTCCATGTTAATATTATTATGGTTAATTTTGTGAAAGTGATTTCTAAATTCATCTAGTATTTCTGGTATACTAGAAACATTCTTCTTTTCCTTGGAGAAAAGATTTCTTTGATATGGTTTTGTTTATTCAACCTTTTGTTTTATTTTTAAGTCTATGTAAGTATTTGGGGCTTATTGAATAAGACAAAACTTGTATTCTCTAAAGTTATTTTAACTTTGAGTTAAAATTTCTTTGTATTTCTCATTTAGTTTGTTTATTTCTTCAATAACTTTCTTGTCCATAATATTTTCTTTATTATTATGTTTATAAGAGTCTAATTTGCTTTGAATATCTAACAATTCCTTATCCCAAGATTTCCTTTTATTATTATACCATCTGATACTTTGTCCATATAGATATGATTTTAAGGCATCCCAAACATAAACAATGGAGACTTCAGGAGTGTTATTTATGTCTAAAAATGTTTTACTTAAGTATATATTCTTTATAGTCTTTTAGTTGAATGCTGGTATCCTTTTGATCTGAACATTGAGTATTTTTTATCATGAATTCAAAAACAATTGAATTATGATCAGATATAGGACATGAAATGATTTTGGAATTAATTAAATCTGTTACCATCTGGTTAGAAATAAAGACCCTATCTATTTTTGAATAAGTTTTGTATCTGTTAGAAAAAAAGGTGTATGGTAATGATTTTGAATCTATCTGATTATTAATATCATTCAAATGATAAGAATTAGCAAAATCCTTTAAATGTTTTGCATTAGATGTAATTCTTCTCTTTCCTATAGTGGTAGTATCACTTTCATGTACTATACAATTAGTCACCAGCTAAAATAATATCTCCTATAGAGAATGATATGATCTTATCAAGATGATGTTTCACTGTATTAATACCAATTCCAGGTATCCAATATACATTAATTAAAGTGTAAGTCTTCCAATTAATTTGTATTGTAACCATACAAAACATTCCTTTGTCATCCTGATAAGACTTAATGGTTTTAGGAATGGGCATACTTTTATTCCGTAAAATAGCCACTCCTCTTTTTTTCTGAGTGTGCTCTGAACTAACCAATACTGTATATTTGTTTGTGGCTAGTTTATCAATATCTTTTTTCAAGAGATGGGTTTCTTGTAGGAAGACTAAGTTGGCCTTATGTAAATTAATGTATCTTATTAGGCTTGCCCTTTTACATGGATTATTCAATCCATTAATGAAGAAATTCCTTTTAAAGATGTCATTTGGCATTTTTAAAACTTAAGAATCTTATGATCAAAATAACAAGATAAGTAATGTTACATCTCCTCCTTTAGGTGTACCTTTAAATATAGCTGTATTTATTGAATCTCTTATGGGATTTCAGATAGGATTCAATTTTGTTTGTAGTGACAATGAATGTACAAAATATATTGTGGATGTCAAAACTATATACAAATAACAATGAACAAGTGAAAATAATGTAAGGACTAAACCTTGCATCCAGCCTGGAGTTGTAAACTCCAACTTAGAGTAGTATTTACCACTCAAGTTAACCCCCTACCCTAAGCAGCAGTACGTCAGCTACCACCTTATCAATTTAATACTAGTTATATTTAACTGAAGTTAACAGTTTTCAATTCAATTATCTAGCAAGACAAGACTACACATTTGGTAAAACAGCATCATATAAACTAAAATAAACCCTTTTTTTTTAAACTGTTCATACTACTATATACATCCATGTAATATAAAACACTTGTATGCAAATAGCATTCAAATAATCTTGATGTTAGAAATCAAGAGGAGAGAAAAATAAGTTCTAACATTCATTTAAATCAAAAACATTGGCTAATATGATTCAGACATTACATATATTAGGATGCATCTATTTTCTGTCATGTAAATACAGTTAACAGCTTCCAAAAAAACCTTGAATTGCTTGTATATGAGCATTTACTCAAACTCATTATTGCCAATAGAATAAAATATTGTGTTCATAGAAATTGTTATAAATCATACTTCATAGTTAAGCAGATTCTCAGAAACATTTATATACATATCTACACACACACACACACACACACACACACACACACACACACACACACACACACACACACACACACACACATCTGATCTCACTGAGTTGTATCTTTACTGAGCACCATCTTACATTGCTGCCCCTTCAATAAATCTGTCTGCTTTATACAAAATAATGCACAGCAAACACATTTTAGTAACCAGATTTTACAAACATGCTATACTACTGCTTTAAAATATATCACACGACAATTTCTTCCAGTATAGAGTTATAAAATTATTTATGCTTGTCAATCAGATGAATTAAATGAGTTATAGTAATGTATATATTTGGGACATAGGTTTTTAACACATATTATTAATCTGCTATTCCTGTATCTGTGATGTGTCAGTGTGATATCTAGGTCAAAGTTGAGACTAGCTGCTTTCAGCTTCTCTGAGAATTCTGAGAGTTGAAGCTTTTGAAGTAGCTCATGGACACTGTGCATGAGACAGCCCACATCCCAGATTATCTCTCAACATTTTGGTGGGAAACTTATTAAAAACTAGTGACAAACATTCATTTAACAGTGTAAATGCATCTAAACATGACAAAACCTTCACAATGCATTCTACAGGTTATTACAGACTCTATGTAAGTGAAATCAAGCCCAAAATTATTAATAAGTAACAAAACTCAACATTTTTGTCCCAACTCAACTCCTATGCAAATCTTATTATTTACTGTGTCTATATGATCAAAAGCATTTCTATATATTAATAAAGAAAAGAAGAGTAGAAAGTAAAAGGGTGTAAGGCAGAAATAAAAAAAATGTAAGAGAAAGCTATAAGAAGTATATACAATAGAATGTTACTTACTGTTTATATTAATAGAGTTAAAAATAAAACATATTTACTATTATTTAGTTCTAATTATTATTGGTTAAAGCATGACAGATTATTTACAAACAAGCATAAGCAGTGTAATCAAGAAAGTATAATTAGGAGTAGCATTTGAAGAACATATAAACTTTTAAAGGAAAAAAAAATGTATCAAATTACTGACCTTATTTTTCCTCTTCAGAAAGAGAAACAGGGGTGGGAGGTTGGCATAATGGTTAAATTGTTTACCTTGCAGACGCAAGGTGCAGGGTTTGATTCTCACATGGGGTAATTGGCTAGGCTTAAAATGGCCCAGAGGGCAGTTAGCTTAGTACTAACCTATGAACCTATGAAAAAGTTAAATCACAGCTTGCCATTAAATCTCCAGATATTTTGACTAGTTATGAAACAAAACATTTCTTTGCACACAGAGAATAACTTTGATTAAATCTTTTTCAAAATATTTGTTGCTTCTTGGAAATGCAGGAACTATATTTAAAAAGATTAATAATAAAATAAAATGATGAGAGAAAAAAAAAACATAGTACAAATCATTTGTTTTTTAGTCTCTTCTTCTTCTCTGAAGTCTTCCACGAAGTTTCAGTTACCAGTCTCTTTAACGAAGGACTAGCCCATTCCATTTCTTCTATTTTTTCCAAAATCTTATTTTTTTGATAAACAGTAAAGCAGAGTCTAAGTCATCGAAAATTTTAGGACCATCAGGAAGGAAGATTTTAAGCTTGGCGGGAAACAGAAGGTATGTTTTAAACTGTGCTTTTTTAAGCTCCCTTATTAGTGGCAGAAAAACTTTTCTTTTAGCTAATACCATGGAAGAATAGTCATTGTCAAAACGCACAGTTGTTTCATTAATCTTAACAGGAGCTTTAGCCCAAGCAGATTTAAGAATCATCTCTTTATCAAAAGATGATAGAAATCTAACTATAACTGATCTAGGATAGTTTTTGTTAGAGTTAGTATTAGCTATAGATCTATGTGCTCTTTCGATGCCAAAAGAGAATGCTTCTGGTAAATCTAAAGTTTTAGGGAGCCATGTTAAAAAAGAAGTAATATTGTTACCTTCAATATTTTCTGGCAGTCCAAAAATCCTAATGTTATTGCGCCTAGATATATTTCCAGGTCATCCAGCTTTGTTTGTAAATGTGTATTTTGTTTCAGCAGAAACTCAATGTTGATTTCCTCTTCTTGTATTCTATTTTCCATGTCATTCACAGCTTCTTCTATGCCTGTCATCTGGATCTTCTGTTGTTGCAGGTCCATATGTAACAAGTCTATTTGTTTTGTAGTTTTTTCTATGAAAGTGTCTATTTTAGTATCCATTTTATCCATCTTAGCAGTAAGTTGCTGGACTATAATTATCAGAGACTGAAGTTCTTTCTTGACGCTGGAGTATTGAGAATTTGTCTTACTGGAACTCATTTCAGACTGATAAACTGACAGGAAAATTTCCAAAGTAATTTCTGACAGGAATATTAAGATTTCCTTTCTTTTTTAGACATAGTTCAAGAACTATATAAAACAAACATATTTAGAAAGAAAATTACTTCAAGAATTAATTTTTTAAGTAATTTAATTCCTGTCAATGTAATGAAATTGGTGGAGCTGAAGAAATCTGCTGCTATCCTGTGTTCATCCTTGGCCACGCCCCCTAAAATGTCATCATTTTCTGATTCACTGGATGGATGTTGGGTAGAGAGATAAATACCATTTTGAG